>NW_022680850.1:0-65441 GCF_009764315.1 Trachypithecus francoisi
CTTCTGACCTCGTGATCCAGCCACCTTGGCCTCCCAAAGTGCCGGGATTACAGGCGTGAGCCACCGTGTCTGGCCCAGTATTTCTTATGTATTATTATTATTCTTTTCTTTTTCTTTTTTTGAGATGTTTTCTCAGTGAGTCACCCAGGTTGGAGTGCAGTGTGCGATCTCAGCTCACTGCAACCTCTGCCCCCCAGGCTTAAGCCATCGTTGCACCTCAGCCTCAGGAGTAGCCGGTACCACAGGTGCACATCACAATACCTGGCTAATTTTTTGTATTATTTTTATATAGTTGGGATTTTGCCATATTGCCAGGCTGGTCTTGAACTCCTGAGCTCAGGCGATCCACCCACTTTGGCCTCCCAAAGTGCTGGAGTTACAGGCTTGAGCCACCACGCCCAGCCTTCTTGTATTATTTCTTACTACTACATGTGAATCTACAGTTTGTCAAAAATCCAACTTAAACACGAAACTCTGCTGGGTGCAGTGGCTATTTCCTGTAATCCCAGCATTTTGTGAGGCTGAGGCGAGCGTATCGCCTGACATCAGAAGTTTGAGACCAGTCTGGCGATGATGTTGAAACCCCGTCTCTACTAAAAATACAAAAATTAGCCCAGTGTGGTGGCCGGCTCCTGTAATCCCTTATACTCGAGAGGCTGAGGTGGGAGAATCACATGAACCTGGGACACGGAGGTAGCAGTGAGCCGGGATTGCGCCACTGTACTCCAGCCTGGGCGACAGAGCAAGACTCTGTCTCAAAGAATAAAATAAAATAAAAATGATAAAAAATTAGCCGGCATGGTGGTGCACACCTGTAATCCCACCTACTTGGGAGGCTGAGGCGGGAGAATCATTTGAACCTGGGAGGCAGAGGTTGCAGGGAGCCGAGATGGTGCCACGGCACTCTAGCCTGGGTGGCAGAGGGAGACGCCGTCAAAAAAAAAAAAAAAATAGGATGGCTGCGAAAGCTCCTGACTGGGTCTGACTTTGGAGTGAATCAATGAATTAATTAAGGGCCTGCCTATTAGTGAGTCTCCTCTGACCTTTAGGCAAGAATATTTCTAACTCAGCAAGATGAAGCAGGAGGTAGAGGGAACTAAGAGGGCAACAAGCAGGAGGCAGGAAGGGTCCAATAGGGTGACATCTTCCCTGAGAGCCCCAAGACGACCAGCGGGAAGCCAGGCGGGTGCAGACGGGTGGACCCGGGAAGCTCGGCCTGAGGGGAGGCCCTGGGCGTGGTGTGGAGCAGGGCAGGGCAGGCAGAGACTGGGCAGCAGGTGAGGTCCCCTGAGTTCTGAGGGTCAAGCCTGGGGTTTGAGGTAAACAGGCCTGAGTGGAGAAGGGGCTGCTGTGGTTGGGCTGGGGGTGGGTGAAGCTGCAGGAGTCTTTTCTTCTTGAACCAATTTTTGAATTGTGCTACATAACATGGTACATCAAATTTACGTCCACCATTTTCAGGTATACAGGGCGGCAGTGTTGAGTACACGCACAGTGTTGTGCAGCTGATCTCCAGAATGCTCTCATCCTGCAACCCTGAAGCTCTGCCCCTATTAAACTCCAACTCAACCTTAACCCCAACCCCAACCCTAAACCCAACTCTAACCCTAACCCATTGCTCCCCCTCCAGTCCCAGGTAACCTCCATTCCACTTCTGTCTCTAGGAATTTGATTCCTCTAGGGACCTCAGAGAAGTGTATTCATGTGTATTTGTGCTTTTTGTTATTGTTTTTAAGAATCTTACTTTACAGGAGACAGTATTTGTCCTTTTGTGGCTTTCATATTTCATGGGGTGTAATGTCCTAACCATTCATCCATGTTGTAACAGAGTCTTCTTCAGGGCCTCCTTCCTTTTCAAGGCTGCATGATATTTCATTGGGTGGATGACCCCATTCGGTTTTTCCATTGTCTGTTGATGGTTGCTTGGCTTTCTTCCACCTTTTTTTTTTTTTTTTGAGATGGAGTCTTGCCCTGTCACTCAGGCTGGAGTGCAATGGTGCAATCTTGGCTCACTGCAACCTCCGCAGGTGGGTTCAAATGATTCTCCTGCCTCAGCCTCCCAAGTAGCTAGGACTACAGGTGCCTGCCACCATGCCCAGCTAATGTTTGTATTTTTCGTAGAAATGGGGTTTTACCATGTTGATTAGCCTGGTCTTGAACTCCTGACCTCAGGTGATCTGCCCACCTCAGCCTCCCAAAGTGCTGGGATTACAGGTGTGAGCCACCACACCTGGTCTGTTATTAGTCTTTAAATGGAATAGATGGAAAATATTTTTTGCATGACAACAAAAATGGAAAATATATTCATGAAGTTCAGCCATTCTTCTTTTTTACTTATAATAACAGAAGAGAGAAACCTGAAAGTTACCCTTGACCACTCCCTCACCGACCAAGTTCAAGTAATTATCACTTCCTTTTTTATTTTTTGTTTTTTGAGACAGAGTCTGGCTCTGTCGCCAGGCTAGAGTGCAGTGGCATGATCTCGGCTCCTTGCAACTTCTGCCTCCCGGGTTCAAGCGATTCTCCCGCCTCAGCCTCCTTAGTAGCTGTGACTACAGGCTCGTACCACCATGCCCAGCTAATTTTTGTAATTTTTAGTAGAGATGGAGTTTCACCATGTTGGCAAGAATGGTCTTGACTTCCTGATCTCTTGATCCGCCCACCTCAGCCTCCCAAAGTGCTGGGATTACAGGCGTGAGCCACCACACCTGGCCTAATTATCACTTCTGATTACGCCTATAATGCCAGCACTTTGAAAGGCCAAGGTGGGCAGGTCACTTGGGGCCAGGAGTTCAAGACCAGCCTGGCCATGATGGTGAAACCCCTTCTCTACTAAAAATACAAAAATTAGGTGTAGAGGCTCATGCCTGTAATCCCAGCTACTCAAGAGGCTCAGGCAGGAGAACTGCTTGAACCCAGAAGTGGAGGTTGCTGTGAGCCAAGTTCACACTACTGCACTCCAGCCTGGGTGACAGACCGAGACTCCATCTAAAAAAAAAAAAAAAAAATAGGATCACTTTCTATTCTTCCCCACCCACAGCACCAAACCCTGGCCTCAGCTACCTTGATTCTCACTAGAAATCCAAGTCTCTCCCTTTTCCTTAACACCCCCACTCTAATCCAATCTCCCCACAGCAGCCAAAGCCAACACTTTAAAACATGATTAACTTTGTCTTCAACTTGAATCTCTCTCACCACCCTCCTTTTCTATCAGAAGCAACAGAGAGATAAGTAAATTCCCCAAGGCCAAACAGTAGGACATGGCAGAGACAGGATTCAGAATCTACTAGTTTCGACAGTCCACATGTCTCCTCCACCCACTATCCCACCTTGGGTGATCCCAGAAAAGGGTCAGCTACTGCCCTAACGCAGGGTAATCTCGGACAAGGACAGAGGATTTCTCCTCCAATCACCACCTCCCCTCCCTTATCAGCCTAACTCCTAGTTATCCCTAATTCTCAGCTCAAACCACACTTTCTAGGAAAAGACTTTCCTAAGCCCTTGTCCTATTCCAACAACTCCCCACAATTTGAAGGCCAGCATGAAAAACATTCCTCTTCCACTGGACTGTGCCCTCCACAAGGGGAGAAGTCTGTTTTGCCCACTGTTGGAGGCTGAAAGAATGATGGCCATGATCAACTCAGTATACCACTGGAGGCTATGTGAGTAAACAGAAAACTGTTCTCGTGAAACAGGTTGTTGACAAACTGACAAACTGCTTCTGCCGCCCAGCAGGAATGCTGACAGCAGTCACGCCCCAGGCACAGTGTTTCTTGTGACTGGGCACATCTGAAGCCTGATAGCAATAATGTGAACCTGTGATCAATCAAGCAGCTGAGCAATCATTAGCTGCTCCTCCCTGCTCTTGCTACCCAATAATATGAAGGCCTGTGGAAGCTCAAGGCCCTTGCTCATTAGAAGCAAGGAGCTCCCTGGCCCCTTCTTTAGAGCAGTATCTTTTGCCTTTGTTTTCATTTCTGGGTTCTTCCCCCTTCATCCAGTCCCGTAGTAACCGTCACAGTCCACCATTGTGGCACACATCACACACCCTTGAGCACTCTGCTTCCTCTCCAAATCCATTCCTCCTGAATGTGGGCCCAGATTGCTGTGACAGGTGGGTACCACCACACCCAGCTCATTTTCATATTTGTTTTAGAGGGGGGTTTTCATCGTGTTGCCCAGGCTGGTCTCCAACTCCTTAGCTCAAGCCATCCTCTCACCTCGGCCTCCCAAAGCGCAAGGATTACAGGCAGGAGCCACCTCGAGGGGCCGACCCTCACCGTGTGTATGTGTGTTTTAAGAATTCCTATGGTGCTAAACTATTTATGTTTATTTTTGCTGTGGGATGATCAGAAGATGTTCAGGAACAAGCAAGAAAAAAAAATGAGCCAAATCATTTAAAGACGTGGGAAACCAAACCAAAATCAGAACGCTCACAAAATTTCAACCAAGGTGTGCACATCAAACAAAATATTCAGTCAGGCATGCAGAACCAAAAGTGAGTTCACCAGAAAAGACTTGCCTCGCAGGCAGAACGTTAATTCTGTAGAAATCAGAGTCCTCAAACCAGAGGGTACTTCTCTTTACACCAGAAAGTGTTTGCCAAAAGCAAACAAGCAAAAAGAAAAAAAGAAAGAAACCCAAACTTTATACTCCCAGGAGGGATGAAAAGTCCTTTGTTTAAGGGAGCCTTATAACCAAATCACATCCAGAATAAAGTAAAAAGGAACTGACCAAAGGGAGGGAGTCTGGATATTTGAGGAGATTCTCCAGAACAGAAAATCAACTCCTGGAAAGGCAGTCTGCAGAGGGCTCAGTCAACCCTGTTAGATTCCAGGAGACTCTGATTCACCCAAGCTGAATTCACTTCGGTCCCACTTCTGGTTCCACTATGTGACACTGCATAACAAATACAGAAAGATCTAAAATAAAATGAACTTTCTTTGGAAATAGGTATTGCAATGGGAATAAGCAGGCCATAGGAAAGTACGTGTGAATTTAGGGAGGTGAAGGAAGACAAAGGTTTTTAAAGGAGAATAGAGGAGGATCACAGGATTGTTTTGAGATATTTATCCTTGGCTACAAGGATCAAGGAAGAGTGGCACCAGTCTGAGGTTGGACAGGAGTATTTTTTGGTGAAAGGGTAGGAAGGTCTTTGTGCAAGGTGGAACTGGAGCCTGGACCACTGGCATCACCCACTGACCCACAGCCTCAGCTTCCCTTTTGGAGACACTGCAGGGGAGCCAGGGAGCTGGGCCTCGGACCCCTCTTTACTGGCAGTCTGTGCAGGGTGACCAGGACTGTGTGGTCAGAGGCTAAACCCACGTCACCTCCAATAGGCTGTGATTGCTGTGCTCTGGGTCAACTGTGCATTGCTACCATGGGGCCGCACTCGCAGCCCCAGGCCTTCTTCTGGCAGGGTGCTCCGTTGCTCTCACTGGGTCAGGAACTAGGGGAAGAGAGCGAGGCCAACCAGAAGCCCAGACGCCCGTGGAGATCCTGTACAGGGGTTCCCAGGAGGACAAGGAAGCTCCCTGGTGGAGGTGCGCTCCGCGCAGGCGCTGTGCGGGCAGCCCAGGCACTCCTTTAGGGTTCCCTTATCCTTTAGGAGGAGTTCTCCCCGGGCGGTGCTCTAGGGCTATGGGCTGGGGCATGACGGCCCCCAGCTGCGTAGCTCCAGCCCCTTTCTAACCGGCTGGTGGGCAGCTCAGCTTGGGGACGCGGGATCCGAAGGGACCCCTCCCAGGAGTACCCGCTGCCTTTACTGGTCCTGGGACAGGGCTGGACCCGGCGGGCTGGCGGCTCGGTGGCAGAAAAGGCAGGAGGCGCTGGGAGACAGCGACTGCCCATGCAGCTCTGTTCAGGCTCCGGCTCTGGTTCGGAGCGGGCCCGCGAGGCCAGGTCCTGCTCAGGTGCTCACTCGCCAGGTAAATGGCGCCGAATCCCTGCAGCAGTCACCACCGTCTCGGCCGCTGCGCAGAGCCTCCTGACACCGTCTGCTCGCGCGCCGCGGGAGGTGAAACTTCGCCCACGTTTGGATTCTGGGGAGAACCTATTGAAGCCAGGAGTGGCTCGGGTCGGGGTCACAGACAGGGAGTGGGGGTGGGTGAGGGACGGAGCCGGTCTCCATCAGGGCCGCCCAGGGGGTGGGCTGTGTATCCACGACCCTGGGGCGTTGGCGCTCGCCCCTCGGGAAGGGGCGGGTGGGCCGTCGGGCCACCGAGCAGAAGAAGCAAGCGAGCGGGGTTGGAGTGGTCGATCCCGCGGACTTCCGCGAGGACAAAGTTTGGTTCTTTGGCCACTTTGTGGAGCCTCTGTCTGTGTTCAGCGCGGAAAACGGAAAGTGCAGCATAGGCGCGCTCCTGACGGCACCTCCTCACTCCAGCCTCCGCTCCTTCCCCCACATTCCGTCTGGCCTTGGCTGGGGCAGGTCCTGGACCAGAAAGGCGAAGAGAAGAGGTACGGGCCTTTCAGTGAAGGCCCACTACGTGCCAGGCCCCGTGCCCAGCGCCTCCCCCTTCCCATCAGGGCGCTCCCAACTCAGGGACCCGCACGTGTGTGCAGAGAGGGGGACAGGGGAGAAGACTCCACTTTGCACGCAGAGGTGGTGGCCCCGCCGAGCCATCCTGGTCCCTGGTTTCCCCAGTGAAAGAGGCCCGCGGCTGGGGCCTCTGCACCCAGGCCTATTTCTCTCCTCGCAGTGCCCAGGAACCCCGTTGGGCTGCGGCGCCTCATGAGCTTGCCTCTGTCCTTCTGGCAGCTGAGGCCCCAGGGGCCACGCTGAGGCCCACGAGGAGGCCGGAGGTCACGCGCATCGCGTAGCCCAGGTGGCCCAGGGCTGCACCCCGGCGGCCTCGGCGCCATGGAGTCCTGGTATTCGCTGATGGCGCACTACGATGAGTTATAGGAGGTCAAGTATGTGAGTCACTTCGGCGCGGGGGGCGCTTGCGGGGCCTTTCTGCCCCCAGGCCACCGGGCCCAGGCCGGGCTGCAGCGCTGGAAGCAGCTTGCAGTGAGCCTGCTGTCGGGTTGGTGTTTGCAGCCGGCCTCTGCTTCATCCTGGCGGCTATGCTGGCGCTCAAGTACCTGGGCTCGGTCGCGGCCGGCGGCGGCGCCTGTCCTGAAGGCTGTCCTGAGCGCAAGGCCTTTGCGTGAGCCGCTGGCTTCCTGGCAGCCAACCTGGACGCCAGCATCGACCCATGCCAGGACTTCTACTCGTTCGCCTGCGGCAGCTGGCTGAGGCGCCACGCCATCCCTGACGACAAGCTCACCTATGGCACCATTGCGGCCATCGGCGAGCAGAACGAGGAGCGCCTGCGGCGCCTGCTGGCTCGGCCCAAGGGTGGACCCAGCGGCGCTGCCCAGCACTAGGTGCACGCCTTCTTCCGCTTGTGCCTCGAGATGCGCGAGATCGAACGATTGAACCCGCTGCCCAGGCTGGAGATCATAGATGACTGCGGGGGCTGGGACCTGTGCGGCGCGGCGGAGCTCCCGGGGGTCGCTGCGGAATGGGACCTCAACCGGCTGCTGTAAAAAGTGCAGGGCATGTACAGCACCGTCGCGCTCTTCTCACTCATGGTCAGCCTGGACCACTGCAACTCTTTGCGCTAAGTCATCCGTGTGAGTGCGCGCCGGAAGCGCCCCGCCAGCGGCCGCGGCCCCAGGGCGCAGTGGCCTTGCTCAGGGGTTCCTGCGCGCGGGAGGAGGGTGCGCGAGAGGAGAGGAAGGGAAAGCAGGGGAGGGGGTGAGGGAGGGCACAGCGGCCGCGCGCGGGAAGAAGTCGTAAGTAATTTCCCTGGGGTAACTTCGGTGTTTAGCGGAGCAGCGGGAGCAGCCATTTCCCAGCTCTCTGGCAGGCAGTGAGGGCGGGGTGGGGGATGGGGAGTGCACGGCAATATATTCAAGCTTGTGTACAAAGCATTTGAGGTCGAGTTGAAGAAACAACTTGAAGAATGGTCTCACAGCAATTACAAACAAATACCCTTCGGCAATTACAAGAAGGCTTTCAATGACTGAACCCGAATACTTGGTTTCCTGGGTTAAACATACGCATTTGGGTGATGGCCGCTATATTATTTTTTGTAACTGATTGCAGGCTTCTGTAAATGGCTCTGTGCTGCCGCCCAAAGCATTTATCACCAGGGAAGAAGGAGAGATGCTTACCTTGCATTAGATAACCAGCAAGCTCTAAGAATTAAAGAAAGGGGAGATGTAGGGGGTGCATTTGAGCTCCAGGCATGGAAAAATACTCAGGTACTGTGTGTACGTTTTTGTGCGTGAGAATGTAACTCCTTGACTTTGAAAACAGGACAAGGAGTGGAATGTGTGATAAGGAGCGCTGAAAACAGCCTCCTAAGAATGTGGTCTGAGTGCTTTTACAAGGCCATATGTGCCTCAGGACCCCACGGCAAAAACCCATCTGGTGGATGTTTGTAGTTTAACAAGCCCTCTAATAAATACTTGGCGGACAGATTTTGGGGCAGCACTCTCTCAGAGGAGCTGCTCCCTGCCCCGCTCAGCTGGAATTGTCTGAGTACTTCACTCTCAGCGTTCACAGCAGCTACAAGCTGCAAGTGGTGACCCCAACGTGACCACCTTGAAATTAGGCGTGGAGCAGGTCGACTCATCAACTTTTGGAACTAAAAATACCAAAAATTAGCCGGGCGTGGTGGCGGTTGCCTGTAATCCCAGCTACTCAGGAGGCTGAGGCAGAAGAATTGCTTGAACCCGGGAGGCAGATGTTGCAGTGAGCCGAGATCGCGCCACTGCACTCCAGCCTGGGCGATACAAGCGAAACTCCGTCTCAAACAAAACAAAACTCATGCTAAGGAAAGAGCATATTTTTGAGCAGAAATTTGAAAATATTTTCTCTGACACTTGATTTTGAGGTAAATAATGTATTGGACTCATAAACACTCATACCTACACAGGAAAAGGAAGCTTGAGAACAGAATGATCTAATTTCAGAATAATCTTTTTCCTCCCCCTCCTCCTCCTCTTCTTCGTCTTCTTCCTATTCCTCTTCCTCTTCTTCTTCTTGAGATGGAGTTTCACTCTCCTCACCCAGGCTGGAGTGCAATGGTGCCATCTTGGCTCACTGCAACCTCTGCCTCCTGGATTCAAGCGATTCTCTTGTCTGAGCTTCCCGAGTAGCTAGGATTACAAGCGCCTGCCACCACACCTGGCTAATTTTTGTATTTTTAGTAGAGACAGAGTTTCACCATGATGACCAGGCTGGTCTCAAACTTCTGATCTCAAGTGATCCACCTGCCTCGGCCTCCCAAAAGGCTGGGATTACAGGCATGAGCCACAACACCTGGCTAGAATAATCTGTTTTTAAAACGTCTTCACTTTTAAAATATAGAAGTCCTTGGGTGTGAGCGCTCATGTAAAACCTAAACATGCAGCACCTCCGCATTGGTTAGAAAGAGGAACTTCCTAACCCACTGACAACTGGGAAGATAGAAATATACTAGCTGGATTTTACCAGAACCTTTGCATATTTGGTGAATGGAATGTAACAATGAGTGTGATGATTTACTAAGGCCAGCTAGTGGTGTCTACCTTCTGTTCACCTCCCATGTTTTTATGACAGCCACTAAAACCTAGAATTGAAAAAAAAAAAAAAAAAACTGTCCTGAGAGAGCCAGGTCCTCAAATAGATGTATATATTTTTCCAGACAGGGTCTTGCTGTGTCACCCAGGCTAGAGTGCAGTGGAGCAATCTTCTTTTACTGCAGCCTCAACCTCCCTGGGCTCAGTTGTTGTTTTTGTAGAGACGGGGTCTCACTATGTTGTCCAGGCTATTCTCGAACTCCTGAAGTCAAGTGATCCTACCCCGTCTTCCTGCCAAAGTGCTGGGATTGCAGGTGCTGAGCCGCCATGCCTGCCAAATAGATATTTTACAATGTTAAATAATTTTCATGTGCAAGGACACATTCAATCATGCTAATATTTCTAGTGAGCACAAAATGCTTGCCTTTTTTTTTTTTCTCATAAGACAGAGTCTGGGTCTGTTGCACAGGCTGGAGTGCAGTGGTGTGATCTCAACTCACTGCAGCCTCTCAGGTTCAATCGATTCTCCTGCCTCAGCCTCCCAAGTAGCTGGGTGCTGACCACCACGCCCGGCTAAATTTTATAGTTTTAGTAGAGACCGTGTTTTAGTTTAGACCAGTTTTAGTTTTAGTTTCACCATGTTGGTTGGGCTGGTCTCAAACTCCTCACCTCAGGTGATCCTCTCACCACAACCTCCTGAGTAGCTGGGTCCACAGGCATGGGCCACGAGGCTTGGCTAATTTTTGTCTTTTTTGTAATAGTGTAAAATTTGCTGGAAAATGTGGTTGATTTCACCTTTCATTCTTCTCAGCCGGACGTGTGGCTCATGCCTGTAATCCCAAACTTTGGGAGACCGAGGTGGGCAGATCACCTGAGGTCAGGAGTTGGAGACCTGCCTAGCCAACATGGTGAAACCCCGTCTCTACTAAAAATACAAAAACTAGCCAAGCGTGGTGGTGCACACTTGTTAACCCCTAGCTACTTGGAGGGTGAGGCAGGGGAATGACTTGAACCCAGGAGGAGGAGGTTGCAGTGAGCCAAGACAAGATCATTGTACTCCAGCCTGGGCAACAAAGTGAGACTGCCTCAAAAAAAAAAAAAAAAAAAAATTCTTTTCAAGGTTCTCTTGGGGCAGGTGTGGTACTCTCCAAGCATGGCTGTATTGGGATAGGTGCTCCCGAATGCTTTCGGAAGGTCAGAAACACCTGGAGTCAGCTCCTTCCCCAGCTCTCACCTCTACCTATTACCCTCTACCACCCCCACCATCCACCCAAAAGACAAGACCCTTCTTCTGGCAGCAGCCAGAGTATTCATTTTCCACCTAGGGCAGGTCACAGCCCTACTCAAAGACCTCCAACCACATCCCTTTACTCAGACTTCACACTCCCCCATGCTCCCCACCCTCTTGACCCCTCAGATTTACCCCTTTACCCACCCACCCTCTAATCCAGCCCTTGGCCTCCCAGAGCACCTGCTGGCGCTGCCCCAGGGCCTTTGCACTGCTGTGCCGCCTTGCTCAAGCCCCACTTTGTTCAGGTCTCCTGCTCAATCGTCTGCTCCTCAGCAGCCCCTCCTGGCCTGCGTTATCCACCCCTCCAGACACTGTGCCCACAGGCACTCACGATTTTTCTCCTAGGAAGTAGTACTGGCATTACACTGTCTAACACTTCCTTTTCTTATTTGTTTATTTATTTATTTATTTATTTAATTTATTTTTGAGGCAGAATCTCGCTCTGTTGCCCAGGCTGGAGTGCAGTCGCATGACCTTGGTTCATTGCAACTTCTGCCTCCCAGGTTCAAGCGATTCTCCTGCTTTAGCCTCCTGGGTAGCTGGGACTACAGGCGCATAGATAAGGGGTTTCACCGTGTTAACCAGGATGGTCTCCATCTCCTGACCTCATGATCTGCCCACCTTGGCCTCCCAAAGTGCTGGGATTACAAACACTTCCTTTTATTATTGCTTTGTCTCCCAGGAGAGCGGAGGCCCTGGGGAGGCAGGGGAGTCTTCCTTGTTGAGAAATCTATGCCTAGTGTCCAGATGTCCGGGGAGGGACCTTTGGCTCCCGACTGCTGCCCTGCACCCAGGGCTTCCCAGGAGCTCCTTGGATCTCAGTTGGGTGCTGAAATTGGCATTTGGACGTATGGAACATCTGAGTAGTTGTGATTTGGGGCAAGCCTCTGCCATGAGGCAGAGAGCCCCTTGGAGGGGTACAGGAGTGTGGAATTAGCTCAGTGGGGGGCAGCCGAAGGCTGTGTCAAAATCCCCCTGGGGATCCCCACCCCAGCAGCCTCCTTGGCTGGCAGGGTGGCAGGAAGCCACGCTTCTCCAGGCGTCCTGAAGCTCCCGAGTCCTCAAGTCCCACATGTGATTCAAGGACTGAAGCAAAAGTCAGCGGGGTGCCGGGTCTGGGTGCTTCTCTTCCCCAGAAAGGGAGCCTGCCTGGTACCCAAGGACTATAGGTGGGGGCTGGATGGCCTGAGCTCCCTTCTTTCTTGGGGTGCAGGCAGCCACAGGGCACAACCTGCAGTCCCTGGGGTTGGGGCAGGGAGTCCAAGAGTAGCCAAGGGGCAGCTTTGGTGTCATGGGCTCAGTCCCCAGGGCGCACGAGGAGATGAAGGTTCCATGGCAGGACATCTGTGTGGCGACTCCGGGGGTGATGACTCGGGATGGAGGCCGGGCAGGACGACAGGAGGTGGGGAGCAGGAGAACTCGGAGATGGGGAAGCAGGAGCCCCAGGGATGGGACCCTCAGGGAGCAGTGACCGTCTCCAGCAGCAGCAGGGCCCCAGCCAGAAGAGGCAGGGACTCAGGGACCGCGGAGCGCCCAGGGTGTGCGGCGTCGGTGGTGCCGGCGGGGGGCGCCAGGTCGCAGGCCGTGTAGGGCTCCAGACAGGCGGCAAAGGCCATGACGTGCGCTACGAAGCTCTGCTCCTGCACGCCATGAACCAGGTGCGCCTGCGGGCCGCGCGCGAACACCGCCACGTCCTCGCCTGCGTGTGTCTCTTCGTCCAGGGGCACTGCCGACTGCTGCCGGTACTCGGGGCTCCCTGGTAGGAGAGTTCAGTTCCGGTAGGAGGGTTCAGTTCCAGGCAGACAGAAGGTGACCCCTTCCAGCCAGTCCCCCATCCTTGGCACCCTGGTCCCCCTCGGGACCCCGCGGCACTTACCACTCTCGCTCTCCGTAACATCTGGCCGGGCGCCGTCCGTGATCACATAGCCCGGACCGTTTCCATATAGGAGGGCCGTGTAGGCCTTCCTGTCCTGGGCCTTGCCAGGTGCCAGCCCTGCAGAGAGAGGGGTCCCTGTGGTTGAGCTGAACACAGCTGTGGAGTGCCACCCACGTGCTGGGCACCGCCACTTTTTGCCTGGTCAGGGGCTTAGTCCTCAGGAGACCCTACAGGGCTGGTGCCAGCATTACTACCATTTGACAGAGGAGGAGACTGAGGCTCAGATTTCACCCATGTAATTGATGCAGCAGCACCTGCCACTCTCCCCAGGCCTACCGAAGATAGAGCTCCCTCGCAGTGGGTAGCCACCAAAGGAGAAGACGTGGGAGTGGTCAGCAGTGACGAGGGTCAGCGTGTCCTCCTCGCTGGTGAGCTGGCCCGCCCTCTCAATGGCGTCGTCAAACATGACCGCCTCAGTCAGTGCCTGGTAGGCCCTGCTTTCATGATGACCATGGTCAATGCGACCGCCTGCAGGAAGGCCAGAGAGGGGTGGTGCTGAACCTGCCCTGCTCCAAACCCCAACCCCCACTCCCCAGGGGCCACCACGCACCCTCCACGAAGAGGAAGAAACCGCGGGGATTCCTGCTTAGCAGGCGCAGGGCAGCCTCTGTCATCTCTATTAGGGAGGGGTCCAGTGTGGAGTCTCGGTGGATCTCATATTTCATGTCTCCGGGCTCAAAGAGACCTGTGGACAAGGGGTCCCATGGTGACTGCAGGCGGCGGCGGGTGGGAGGGTGCTGGCAGACGTGTATGCAGGTTCAGAAGGTGCCATCTGAGGCCATCTGAGGGATTCCAGGGCAGGAAGGGGGGTCATACCATGAGGTGGGTCACAGACGGGTCCTGGGAAGCCTGCATGAGCTCAGTGCGGTTCCACACGTACGGGCGCCCTGCAGGGAGGGAGAGGGCCAGGCCTCAGCCCACAGCCCTGAGCCCCACACCTCTGCCCTTCCCCTGTTGTGCCTCCTGCACTGGCCAGACCCATCACCTGGTGCTTCGCCAGCCATTCCTGCACCAGGTTCTTCCCATCCATCCTGGTCCCATCCTGGCTGTAGTCATGTGGGTACTCAGGGTCTGGGGCCCCCATGCGAAACATGTGCTTTCGGCCTCCACCTAGGATCACCTGGGAACAGAGGATGGGGCACGTGGTTTGGGGCCTGGCCGGCCCTGTGCCACTTCCTCCTGCACAGCCCTTGGCTCCCCTCCCCAAGGTTGTGGGAGTGGCCCAGCCTGGGCTGCACCTTCTATGCCCCCAACCCCACCCTCAGACCCTGCTGACCCAGATCAGGCTGTGGTTGCCTGGGTCTGAGCTGGTGCCCCCTGCTACTCTCTGCCCAGCCCCAACCCTTGGCCCTGGGGTCGCACGTCAATGTCCATGTTGGAAATGAGCTGCGTGGCGATGTCCTTGCAGCCCTCCCGGCGGGCCGAGCCAGGCATGTTGGCGTCCGAGTACCAGTTGCGGTTCACCGTGTGGGCGTAGGCACCGGCTGGTGAGGCGTGCTGCACCCGTGTGGTGGTCACCACTCCCACTGACTTCCCTAAGGGTGACAAAGGTCAGGATATGTGACCAAGGTCTGTGACCTGGCCCTGATCCCGCAGTGCGCCCCAGCTCACCTGCTTTCTTGGCCGATTCATCACGGAGACCACCTCATTGCCGCGTGTCGTGTTGCACTGGTTAAAGCGGGCAGCTGCACTCAAGCCGATGGTCTGGAAGTTGCCCTTGACCCCGCACAGGTAGGCCGTGGCTGTGGCTGCACTGTCTGGCACATGCTTATCTACACTGTATGTCTGGGGACAGAGACACTCTGAGCTTTTCTGTGGGGCAGACACACAGACCCTGATCTCTGTCCTCTGGGATTCCAACTGCCCCCAGCTCCTTACTGGAGGCCCAGCTGTTTAGGGTCCCTCCGTCCTACCACACTCCATAGCCAGGATACCCTTCTCTGCTTGAAGACTCTAAGGTGGCCAGCCCTTACCTTGGACAGAGCCACGTATGGGAAGTGGTCCATGGCCAGGGGGGTCTCAGGCCCCAGTTTGTCCTTCTTCTGCCCCTTTAGGATCCTGGTGGCTGTCACCGTAGACACCCCCATCCCTGAAGGAGCAGAAATGTGTGAGGCTTGGGCCCCAGGGTTGTCCTGGAACCACCGAGTGTCTGGGCGCTAGGGCTGTGAGGGCTGCGGGGATGGACAGGCCTTGCTCACTCACCATCGCCCAGGAAGAGGATGAGGTTCTTGGCGACCTTCTGGATGGGCTGCAGCTTCTTGGCGGCACCCAGGGCCTCGGCTGCCTGGCGGTTCCAGAAGGCTGGGTTCTCCTCCTCAGCTGGCCGGGGGAGAGCAAAGATCAGGTCAGCCTGGGCTGGGGGGTGCCCTGTGTGTGTGTAGGGGCAGCTCGGGGAGCCTCATTACCTGGGATGATGGCCAGGGAGAGCTGTAGCCTCAGGCCCAGCAGCAGAAGCACCCAGGACCTCCGCATGTCTGAAGGGCAGCAGGAGAGTGGTGTGGCAGAAATTCCGGGTATGGAGCGTGAGCTGCACTCCAGGCTGCCTGGGTTTAAATCAGGGAGAACTGTGTCTCGGCTTCTCCCCTTGTTGCCACCTTGACCCCGCCCAGCCTCTTGACATGACTGAAGGGAGTGGCAGGGTGCGGCTGGGCTGGGCCAGGCTGGAGTTGGGGTCCTGAGAAAGGCAGCTCAGGGTGGGACCAGGTGTTGCTCAGGGAAGGGTGGGGTTTTGGGTACAGATGCCATCTGAGTGAGTGTGGTGTGCATCCTGCAGCCAGGAGCCCCTCCCCCAACCCCTGCTCACTGTGTCTTGTGTGGAACAAGACGCCCTGTCACTCATTCATTCACCCATTTTTTTTCTAGAGTTCCCAGAAGCTAGGGCCAGGCTCTGTTCTGCTGTCGAGAGGAGGGGAGGCTGGAAGCACACAGCCCGGGCCAGGGCCTGGGTTCAGCCTACTGATGCCAGGAGCCTGGGCCCGGTGGGAAAGGGGCACGTGGGGGGCTTTGCTGCCCTGGCACCCCCTTGCTCCATCATCTGGCTTTGGCCTGGACAGGTGGGGCTGGCAGGAATCCGGGCCCAGAGCTCTAGGGCTGTGGGCAGTTGTGGGTCCAATGGTGACAACACTGACAACACTGAGCCAGTCCTGCCCATTGCTCACATTCTGTGTGTGATTGTGTAGGTGTTTGTGTGGATGCACTCGTACTAATGTTTGGATGGCGCAGGTGGGAGAGAGTCCACCCCAGCCCAACCACAGCAGCCCCTTCCGCACTCAGGCCTGCTCGCCCTGAGCCCCAGGCTTGGCCCCCAGAACCCAGGGGACCTTACCTGCTGCCCAGCCTCTGCCTTCCCTGCCCCACTCCACACCACCCCCACGGACTTCCCTCACGCCAAGCTTTCTGGAGTCCTTCTGCCTGCACCTGCCTGGCTTCCCGCTGGTCGTCCTGGGGCTCTCAGGGAAGATGTCACCCTCATGGGCCCTTCCTGCCTCCTGCTTGTTGCCCCCTTAGTTCCCTCTACCTCCCGCTTCATCTTGCTGAGTGACGACATTTCTGGGCTAAATTTCAGAGGAGACTCACTAACAGGCAGGCCCTTAATTAATTCATTGATTCACTCCAAACTCAAGGCCAGTCAGGAGATTTTGCAGCCATCCCCACGATTATTTTTCAAGTGGGAGTTGTTTTGGTTTTGGAGACAGGGCCCCACTCTGTCAGCCAGGTTGGAGGGCGATGGCTGAGTTGCAGCTCCCTGCAGCTTCTGATCTCCCAGGCTCAAGCTATCTTCCCACCTCTGCCTCTCACGTAGCTGGGGCCAATGGCTGTGCCACCACACCCGACTCATATTTTATTTTGTGTAAAGACATGGTTTTGTTATGTTGCCCAGGCTGGTCTCGAGCCCCTTGGGCCCAAGGGATCCTCACATCTCAGCCTCCCAAAGTGTCTGGATTACAGACATGAGCCACTGCACTCACCTTCCTCTTTTTTTTTTTTTTTTTGAGACATGGTCTCATTCTGTCACCAGGCTGGACTGCAGTGGTGTGATCATGGCTCACTGCCTCAGCCTTAGCTTCAGCCTCCGCAGTAGTTGGGCTTATTGGCACCAGCCACCATGCCTAGCTAAATTTTTTTTTTGTAGAGTCTCACTATGTTGCCCAGGCTGCTCTCAAACTCCTGGCTTCAAGTGATCCTCCCGCCTCAGCCTCTCAGACCACTGAGATCACAAGTGTGAGCCACTGGGCCCAGCTGGGTGTTGTCGTTTGGCAACAACATTCATTCCCAGCCCCTGCCATGCTGTCCCCTGAGTGGCAAGGGCTGTCACCATATTTCCCAGTGAGATGCCCTGGTAAGATCTGGAGGGCAGGAGGCAGGCAGAAGCCATTCATCCGTGGTTGGCAGTAACTGGTAAGGGGGCAAATTCAGCCCTACCCGGCCACTTTGGGAGGCTGAGGCAGGTGGATCACCTGAGGTTGGGAGTTCAAGACCAGCCTGACCAACATGGATAAACCCCATCTCTACTAAAAACTACAAAATTAGCCAGGCGTGGTGGCACATACCTGTAAGGTGGGCACTGAGCTGGAACATGGTCTGGACTGCACAGAGCTTGGTATCCCCAAGGGCACCAGGTGGTAGAGGGTGCTAAGGGATCCAGATGGGGCCCTGCAGGACCAGCCCTTCCTTCCCAGAGAGCAGAAGGACCAAGACGACCAATCCTCAGAGAATACACGCCGCAGCCTGGGCCTCCCCTTGCCCTAGGGAACAGCAACCAAGAATCCCAGGAATGGAGGCTTTATATCTCCCTCCAGCCGGGGAAGCCCTGCTGCTTCTGCTTCGAAATCCCTGGGTCTCAGAGGAAGAGCTGTAACCAGACATTATGACAGGCGACTCTGGCATGAAGGTAGGAGGCAGCGTGGCCAAGCATCCCCGTGTGGCCAGGGTGTCATCATAGACGTTGAATGTGGACGAGTATCCTTTGTTTTCTGCAAGTGACATTGGCGTGTGTCTGGTCTCCAGTCTTGCTCAGGCGCCTGACAAAATTCACCACATAGTGAGCAACATAGCGAGACCCTGTTTCTATTTAATTAATTAATTAATTAATGTATTTTTTTGGGATGGAATCCCGTTCTGTCCCACAGGCTGGAGTGCAGTGATGCCATCTCGGCTCACTGCAACCTCTACCTCCCAGGTTCAAGCGATTCGCCTGCCTCAGCCTCTTGAGTAGCTGGGATTACAGGCGCCTGCCATGCGCAGCTAATTTTTGTAGTTTTATTTTTTTGGTTTTGTTTATTTACTTGTTTTGGAGACAGAGTCTCGCTCTGTCACCCAGGTTGGAGTGTAATGGTGAGATCTCTGCTCACTGCAACCTCCGCCTCCCAGGTTCAAGCAATTCTCCTGCCTCAGCCTCCCGAGTAGCTGGGACTACAGGCACCTGCTACCAAACCTGACTCATTTTGCATTTTTAGTGGAGATGGGGTTTCACCATGTTGACCAAGCTGGCCTCAAACTCCTGACCTCAGGCAATCTACCTGCCTTGGCCTTCCAAAGTGTTGGGATTACAGGCGTAAGCCACTGCGCCCGGCTGATTTTTGTATTTTTAGTAGAGATGGGGTTTCACCATGTTGGCCAGACTGGTCTCGAACTCCTGACCTCAAGTGATCTGCCCACCTCGGCTTCCCAAAGTGCTGGGATTACAGGTGTGAGCCACTGCACCTGGCCAAAACTATTAAAAGAAAAGGAGTGTCAAAAAATTTAGGCCGTGCTGGGGGTGGAGGCTCACACCTGTAATCACAGTACTTTGGGAGGCGAGGCGTAAGCCCGGGACTTCCAGACCAGCCTGGGCAACATGGTGAAACCCCATCTCTACCAAAAATGCAAAAATTAAATGGGCAAGGTGGCACACACCTGTAGTCCCTGCTACTCGGGAGGCTGAGGTGGGAGAATTGCTTGGGCGCAGGAGGTTAAGGCTGCAGGCAGTGAGCCGTGATTCCCTCACTGCACTCCATCCTGGGCTACAGAGCAAGCAGAGCAAGACTCTGTCTCAAAAAAAAAAACAAAAACAAAAACAAAAAACACACACACACAACACAAAGTCAATGGGTTCCTTTGGTGGGGAAGGAAGAAGTGGGGTCTGAATGGGGGGGCAGGGTACATATGGGATCCTGGCCTAGTAATCTGAGTGCTATTTGGAGTTCTAATCTCTGGTATTACTTTGGCGTTCAATTCTGTAACTCTTCTTCAGGCCATATCTTTCTGTTTTATGCAGTTTTAATGTTTGACATATCTCAAAAGGAAAGAAGGAAAGGAAGGAACAGGCTTGCCATTTGATCCAGATTAGATGCAACTGTTCCCGCTGCGTTTTCCATTTTCATCTCAGACAGTATTTTTCAAAATGTGACATGCGCATATTTCCAAAGGGTGGTACTGAAACAGGATAGGTAATCAAGGAAGTGACCATGTTCCCGGGATGCAGCAAGCGTGGTGACCACACAGTCAACACAATAAGCCTCAGCATTCGAATTGTAATTCAGCCCATTCAAGCACAGCTATCTTCAGTGGGGATTTTTCTTTCTAGAGAACATGTGCGTTTTGATTTTACCTCTCCTCAAACGGACCCTTTGCTCATAATACTAAAAAGCACACCCTGGGTGGAGATTTAAGAAGCTAATGAGACATGCGACGCATGAACGAGCATGTGCAGCTACTCACATGTGCACCCAGAGGACCACCCAGAACATGCTTACTAGCAACACCTTTTCCCACCCCCTCATGAATAATCATGCAAGATTTCCATAAAGGGAGTCTCCCTAGTGCCAACCTTTGTTGTCTCGTCTTTATGAGCAGCCCACCCTGAATTCTTCTCTCTGCCTGTTCTGCACTTCACTTTCAAGATATTCTTCTTCTTGGCCGGGCGCGGTGGCTCAAGCCTGTAATCCCAGCACTTTGGGAGGCCGAGGCGGGCGGATCACAAGGTCAGGAGATCGAGACCATCCTGGCTAACACGGTGAAACCCCGTCTCTACTAAAAATACAAAAAACTAGCTGGGCGAGGTGGCGGGCGCCTGTAGTCCCAGCTACTCGGGAGGCTGAGGCAGGAGAATGGCATGAACCCGGGAGGCGGAGCTTGCAGTGAGCTGAGATCTGGCCAGTGCACTCCAGCTTGGGTGACAGAGCGAGACTCCGTCTCAAAAAAAAAAAAAAAAGATATTCTTCTTCTTTTGCAATAAATTATTGCATGCCACATCTCCTTTGCTATTGCGTCTCTTGTTTAAATTATTTTAAGCTAAGAAGACAAGAACTGAATTCTCACATCAGCTGTCAACAGTACTCCAGATTATTTTCGGTGGTGTGGGTGTCAAAGCAATTCCATTGTGGGGGCTAGTCCACCAGGCTGATGAATGCCAGGTCTCGGAGGGCCTCTGAGATTTCCCGTTCATGTTGTGTTTCTTGTGCAGGAGCACCTACTTCCTGTAAATCCTGCCCTTAGGACAAAACAACTTTGATGTTATCATATTGCAATTGTCCTACACATCCCTTTGAGGTTGCCCCTCCCCTGTGGCCCTCGGTCTTGGGGGGTAAACCTACCATCTTGCCTCACCGCCACCTGAGACCCAGACATAGCTTCTGTTCGTAAGTCTCTATTAAATGTTTTTTTCTAAGAAACTGGATATGTCAGCAATTCTCCTGCCTTGGCCTCCTGCAGTGGCTCACGCCTTTATAGGAGTCTGAGGTGGGTTGATTGCTGGAACCCAGGACTTTGAGACCAGCCTGGGCAACATGGCAAGACCCTGTCTCTACCAAAATATGTAAAAATCAGCTGGGCATGGTGGCATATGCCTGTAGTCCCAGCTACTTGGGAGGCTGAGGTGGGAGGATTGCTTGAACCCAGGAGGTCGAGGCTGCAGTGAGCTGAGACTGTGTCACTCTACTCCAGCCTGGGCAGCAGAGTGAGACCCTGCCAAAACAAAACAAAACAACAAAAAAACCCAGAGACCCCTGAAAAGCAGTCTCTGCCACCTGGAAGCTTGCTGTCTTGTCGTTTCAACATGCATGTCTACTTCAGTGGATGCGTTACTGTGGGAACAGCAAGACGAGCTGGCGATTCCACATACTCCCCTTGTTCAGCACGCAAATGGTGCACAGCTATGCGGTTATCTAAAACTGCTCCAGGCTGGTCATGGTGGCTCACGCCTGTAATCCCAACACTTTGGGAGGCTGAGGTGAGCAGATCACTTGATGCCAGGAGTTTGAGACCAGCCTCTCCAGTATGGTGAAACCCCATCTCTACTAAAAATACAAAAATTAGCAGGGTATTTATGTGGTACACGCCGGTAATCCCAGCTACATGGGAGGCTGAGGCAGCAGAATCGCTCGAACCCAGGCGGCAGGTGGCAGTGAGCCGAGATTGCTCCACTATACTCCAGCCTGGGTGACTAAGCAAGACTGTGTCTCAAAAATAATATAATAATAATTATTATAATAATATAAAAGACTCCAGCTAAGGAGTCTAGGGACTTGCTGGGCAGCCATAGTAGCCGCCATTTGGCAGCCCTCAGGAGCACAGATCTGTGTCTCGGGTAGCAGCAGTCACTACGGCTGTCTTTTCTAACCAGGGATCAGTTAGGTTATTACTATATCCAGGCAAAGCCACGCCTGCCCGAAAGACTCCCTGACTCATTATCTGCCAGTCAGATGGAGCGCTGTGGCTCACCATCAAGGGAAAAAAGAGGAGCTTGCCTTCTTTTGGGAAGGGTAAGGGAGTAGCCCATCTGGGATGCTCAATAGAAACGGGGGCTTCGTGGTCCCTAAAAGGGTACGCGTAAGGAGTACCCGGTCCACAATTCTTTCAGGGGTCTTTGGATGTTCAGGTAGGGACATGTAAAAAGCTGTGAACTGTTGGGTTAAGAGGTCGCTATGATCCAGGACAGGTTGACTTCAGTGACACATCCAACAGTGGATGAGCTGGTGGATGAAGCAAGAGCTTGTGAAATACTAAGCAGTGAGCTGTCCTTCCATCCGGAGGCAGGAAGGTGCTGGAGAACACTTAACAGCCAGAAAAGCGCATGTTCCCTTTATGATTTCTTAGGGTCTTTGGCTGGGCTTTGAACTCTGCCAGTTTCTCCTGGAGGAACTCCAGAAACACTGGCTTTATCTGAGTGTAGTAAATCTGCAACACCCACAGATGAGTGGGTTCTCAGCAACACCTCAAAAGGGCCGACCACGGTGATTACTCTGATATTCAGCCTGCTGGAATTTCCAGGTCTTCAACAGAACTTGGTCCCCTGGTTTCAAAATGTATTTATTTCTTCTTCTTTTTTTTTTTAATTTGAGATAAGAGTCTCGCTCTATCACCCAGGCTGGAGTCCAGTGGCTCAATGTCGGCTCACTGCAACCTCCACCTCAGGTTCAAGTGATTGTCCTGCCTCAGCCTCCCGAGTAGCTGGGATTACAGGCACACACCAACACGCCTGGCTAATTTTTGTATTTTTAGTAGAGACGGGGTTTCACCATGTTGGCCAGGATGGTCTCAAACTCCTGAGCCCAAATGATACGGCCACCTCGGCCTCCCAAAGTGCTGGGATTACAGGTGTGAACCAACACGCCCGGCCTCAAAATTTAAATATAAAAATATTGTGTGTATATATGTATATATATTTTAGATGGAGTTTCACTCTTGTTGCCCAGGCTGGAATGCAATGGCACGAATTTGGCTTACAGCAAAATATGTGTGTGTGTGTGCATGTGTGTGTGTATGTATATATATACATATATACACACACATATATACGTATGTGTGTGTGTGTGTGTGTGTGTTTATGAAGACGGGGTCTTGCTCTTTGGCCCAGGCTGGAGTGCAGTGGCGGGATCAAAGTTCACTGCAGCCTCCAATTCCTGGCCTCAAGTGATCCCCCTGCCTCGTTTGGCCTCCCAAAGTGCTGGGATTACAGGCTCATGCCACCATGTCCAACTTAGTTCCACAGTTTCAGAGAGCGGAGAGGCACATCTTCAGAGACCTAGAGCCTGTTGGAAACACTCAGGGAGACCAGGTACTGCATCTCCTCATTGTTTTATGTATGATCCAGCTTCTGTTTCTGGGGAGGAAAATCCCTCAAGTGACAGGACATCCGGGGAGGGAGAAATGGTTCATGCTAGCCAGGATGCACATGCTACTGTCCTTTGCTCACAGATAATGGAAGCACACTGACCATCCCCGGATCGTGGAGCCTGAGGATGCTTTTGAAATGAAACACAAATGAATCAGTGAAGACGTGGCCAAAACTGGGCTAGCTTTAGGGACCCTGTTCAAGGTAAGAGTTTCCCTCCCTTATTGGCAAGTTTTCCATTTTATTTATTTATTTATTTATTTAGAGATAGAGTCTTGCTCTGTCGCTCAGGTTGGAGTGCAGTGGCGCAATCTCTGCTCACTGCAACCTCTGCCTCCCGGCTCAAGTGATTCTCCTGCCTCAGCCTCCTGAGTAACTGGGATTACAGGTGCCCACCACCATACTCGGCTCATTTTTATTTTTAGGAGAGATGGGGTTTCACCATGTTGGTCAGGCTGGTCTCCAACTCCTGACCTCAGGTGATCCACCCGCCTCGGTCCCCCAGTGTTGGGATTACAGGTGTGAGCCACCGCGCCCAGCCAAAAATATTTTAACAATTTCCAAAATCTTAGTTTTAACCATTACTGCTCTGTAGCAATAGCTGACATCCCAACCGGAAGCAAGAGCAGTGTCAGTCTGGAGCCAAAGACATGTTAGCATCTTTCTACTGGCAACAGATGCAGTTCATCAGAGAAATGCACAATCCAAGAACGTGCCACACATCAACTGTACCCACTGCCACAGCGTAGAGGGGAGGGGAAGGGGGGATGTCTCCTGTTTGGGGCTCTCACAGTCAGGCTGCCTGGGCCAGGGCAGCACCCCCAGCCTTCTACACCCCAGCACCAAACCCAGACCCTCGCTTGTCTGTCCTGCAGGTACTTGGCTCCAGGAGAAGGTTCTGGGGGCAGGAACAGATGGGGTGACCGTGGCCTCTGGGATATCTCGGGGGTGGCAGACGCACAGACTGAAGGCCGCCTGAGGTGGCTGAGCCCTGGCGGAGGGAAAAGCTCCGAGGGCAGGTGCGGGGATGTCTTTGGTGGCCTCCCACAGCCAGCCCCGTCTGACGGTGGCAGAACAAAGGCAGCCGTGCCCAGTCGCTGTCATTCAGGCGCTGCGAGGCACTCTGACAAGGGACCCTATTGATTGTGTCTTTGAAGAAAATTCACTGTAACCAGATCAAATGAGCTTGTTAATCCCGACACCCCGGGAAATGGTGCGGGGAACAGAGGCCGTGCTCACCGTGGCTTTCATCCTGGTTTCTGGCAGCTCTCGGGGAAGCCAAGCCACGGAGCTTCCCTCACGGAGGGGGAAGGAGCGCAGGCTGGGGTCGGGCTGGCTGGGGAAGGGACGGCCCCATGGCCGGCCAGCTCTGCCCGGGATCCGAGGCAGGTGGCATCCGTGGGTGCTCGGGACACTGGGTGGGCAACGGGGCCAGGCTGTGTCACCAGGAGCCGGTTTCCCCTCCTGGTTGGGAAGGCACTGGAGGGCCCTGTTCCCCTCCCCCAGGCCCAGGCCAGCTTCTCTGTCCAGTCTCCCTTAGCACTGCCAGGGCACCAGCTCACACCAGAGCTGGGCACAGGGCCTCACAGAGTGCTGCTTGAGGAACTGGGGGGAGAGGGTGTTGCAGGACTCATGATCCCCACCAGACACTGCAGAGCTGGTGCAGGAGGAAGCAGGGGCAGGGTTGGACACAGTCACATGCGTCAGGGTGATGGGGGCGCTCTCAGTCCTGTATATTAATTACATTTTTAATCAGGCAGAATGAGACTCCGGCATCAATCTGCCACGTAGCCGACTCTGAATCGTGCTGGAACTGACAGGAAGGTTCCGGGCGGTGACATCGACTCAGCAGCGAGGGGTGGAGCCTGAGCTGGGTCCCTTGCCCTGGGTGCAAGGGGCATTCCGCTGCCCAGGCTTCCCAGAGGCGCCCCACACACCAGATGGCACTCCACACTTGATTTTGTTCCCTGACATGGATTTGCTGAAAAGGCCTCATTCCTTCACCAGAGGAGGCAGTGCGGGGAAAAGGGGGGTTGGCCACTCAGGGGGGTGCTGGGCCGTTGCTGGCCCGGCCTCAGCCTTCCTTCTAGCCCCACCATCTTCCTTGCAGTTTGTTTAAAAACTGAGAGGCAAACAAAAAATCCAGAAATAAAAATAAAAACAGGTCAGGCACAGAGGCTCACACCTATCATCCCAACACTTTGAGAGGCCAAGGCAAGAGGATTGCTTGAGCTGAGGAGTTTGAGACCAGCCTGGGCAACAAAACAAAATCCCATTTTTCCAAAACAAAAACCCAAAAACAGCTGGGCATGGTGGCACAGGCCTGCAGCCCCAGTTACTCGGGAGGCTGAGGCAAGAGGACGGTATGAGGTCAGAATTTTGAAACTACTTGAGCTGCGATGGTACCACCATACCCTGAGCCTGGGTGACAGAGTTTTTAAAAACATTTAAATTACATTTAATAATTTAAAACATTAAATTTAAATTTGAAAAATTTAAACATTTTAAAAACAGAATTAAAAATTCCCCTTGGTGTCAACAGTTCCTATTTCTAAAAGCCAGCAGGGCCCGGTCCGCAGTCCTCTCCCTCCTCCTCCTCGGGGCCCAGGTGGCCCTGGGTGCCCGGCCACTTCAGGACAGCACTATACTAGAGGGCCATGGCTGCCCGCAGGACTCCCTCCACCAGGCTGAAGACACTGATGACCTGTGCAGAGCCCGGCTGGGAGGAGACAAGGATGGCAGGGGCTGATGTTGAGGCGCAGCTCTGTCTTGTTCCCTGTAGCAGGACCCCAGGCCCCTCCCTCAGCCTCTGGAAGCCTTTGCTTGCCCATCAGCAATGGGGGCCTGCTCCAGGATGAATGCTCTGGGTCAGGGCAGAGCTGAGGGAGTCAGAGGCCACATGTCCCTGACGCATCCTGAGAGCTCCCAAGGATCACAAAATGCAACCCTGGGGCCTGGCTCCACCTTCGGGGAACGATGTTGGTGAAAACAGTGCCAGAGAATTTCTTGGGTACAAACTCATAGCTTTCATCAAGTTCTCAAAAGGACCCCAGAAGGCCAGCACCCCTGCATTAGAGGGACAGGCAGAGCCCCACTTCTCCCCACTGTGGTTGTCCCCAAGGGAGGGAAGGTGGTGCCAGAAAGCAGAGCCACAGGAGGGGGTCTGGGTGAGCTGGGAGGCCCTGGGGGTCCTGAAATCCCACCTGAGAGGCTGCAGTGCTGAGGGAGCCCAGGGGACACAGATGAGGGCAGGGGGCACCGCAGGAGGCAGGAGAGGGCTCGCCAGGACTAAGGGGGATGGGATACAGAGGGGGCCGCCTGCCCTCCCACCCTGGAGGGCTTCACTGCTTGGAGGTGGCCCTTGGCCCTCATCCCTGGCCCACCCCTGCCTGGCTGGAGGGAGCTTCAGGGAGGCCCTGCCAGGCCACCTCCGGCTAAAGCAGCAGGTGAGAGTGACCAGGGGCCAGGGGCTGGAGCTGGGAGGGCCTGTGGCTGTGTGTGCTAAGGTGAGCAGGCAGTAGGGGGTCTAGGGCTGACTGCACTGAGGTGGGGACAGAGAACGGTGGCAGTGGAGCACTGTGCCTCCTGCTGGTGCCGCCTGTCAGTGGAGGCAGGGCTGGGCTCACTGCAGGGTGACCTAGGCTTGAACTTCAGGACACAGAGTCCCGAGGGTCCTCAGGGGGACTCTGTCCTTCCTCTTCTGCCCAGCTCCAGGTTATGAAGACCACATTTACTGCACACAACGGGCTGGACATTGTACTCCCAGGGCATTTTGGATGTTAGGAAATTCAAAGCCAGACACAGGGGCCAGGTGGTGACCTGCGGACCCCAGGGCCAGCTGGAGCCAGGCTCCTCAGCCAGTGTTATGACAGGCCCACGTCCCCTCGGAAAGAACTTTGAATCAACAGTCACTCAGTGTAGGAGTTGAGGCAGGGACAGCTCTCTTCCTACTGCTCCGGAGACGCTCCATCCAGAGTGGCCAAGGACCATTCTCTGGCTTCTTTCTTCATGTCCCTTTTAAAACAGTTCCCAAAGCCAGGCAAGCCTGGAGCCAGGGCCCTTTCTGCGTAAGGGGACTCAAGGGGAGGCCAGGAGGCTGGGGGGCCAGAGGTGCCCATGCCTCTCTCCAGGAGACAAATCTGGCCTGCCTGGGCCTCCCAGATGCCCTCAAGACAGTGAGACTGAGAATGACCTGGACAGGCCCACCCTGCTGAGGACTGGGTAACTGGGATCCCCCAGGAGGCTGAGGTGGACCCCATGCTGACTGTCAGGACAGCGGGCAGAGGCCGAGCCTCCCATGTCCCGTTGCTGCTGAGTCACTGCTGGGCACCACCAGGTGAATGATCTCTCGTCTACCTCTCCCCAGCATGAGGCAGGGCTGCCACTCTAGCCCAGGAAGGAGGAGAAAGAGGAGGAGGCCTGTGGCCATGTGGGACCAGGGGCTGCAGACGCTGTATTCTGGAGACACAAGTGGAAACCTAGGAGCCTGTGGGTCTTTGCTCAAGGAGGCCAAGTCCATCGGCTGATCTGGCCAGCGTGGGTGGCAGGCAAGAAAGCCCAGGATGGCATCCCCTGCCCTTAGCAACATGGGCCTCAGGCTCCTGGCATTTCCTCTTGGGCCCAGGCCCACTTTTGGTCAGGGCTGTCCTCATGCCCTCTGGCACTGATCCCGCCCAGCTGAAGCCACACTTCAGCCCAGCACCTCTGTGCCCCCCAGTACCTCACCCCACAGCAGCCGAGAGAGGCAGTTTCCAGCCTGCCAGACTTGGCCCTTCTCATCTCTGACCACCTGACGCTCCCAGGGGCTGAGACACAGAGGTCTGAGTTCCAAAGGCCCTTGTGCCGGGCAGGAGGCAGGACTGGGGCAGGGGGAGACACCTAGTGTCTCTAGGGACCAGCACACAGCCCAACCCAGCTGGGGCCACAGCCCCTGAAGCTGCTTGTCCTGTGATCTCCGAGCTTTCAGGGTTGGGTGTCAAGGCCAGTGCTGCTGCCTGGGAGCGAGTGAATGGGTTCCTTGCAGAGGTCCAAGGTCACTCCTGTGTGTCTCGCTGGTTCCCTTGCTCCCCGGCTGCTATACACACTCACCCTCCTGTGCCCTTGGCCAGACAGACAGCCAGCTCCCGTTACTCTGTGCACACGGGCCCTGGAATCCAGGGCACAGTTGGTGGTGACCTGCTGGGCTCCCTAACTCCACTTCCCTTCCAGCTCCTGCTGGGCCCTGGGTTAAGTCGGGGGCAAGTCTCTGGGGGAGGTGGGCACAGCCTCCACTCCCAGACATGTTTGGGCTTTGTTCTCAGCAGTGGCCCAGTTCCCCAGATGACCTGGGTGAGGTTGATGAAGGGCCCTGGCCCCTCCTGGCTGGTGGAGGTGGCTCAGGGTGGGGTGGGACGGGGACGGGGACGAGGGACCATGGCTTTCCCACAGGCCTAGCTATCCCTGGGACAGCCCTGGAGTCCTGATGCAGATGCTCACTGGGGACTCTGTGCCCCCTCACACCTTGTTGTGTTCTCTGCTGCTGCCCTGTCTGTCCCCACCCCATTCTCAGGGCTGAGGAACAGGAGCACCGCAGACCTGGTGACTCCCTGCCGTCGGATTCCCGGGCAAGGGCGCCTCTGAGCTCCCTGGCAGGTGAGCCAGGAGAATGCAGCCATTCCTGCTGGAGAAATATCTGACACGATCTGTCATCTGCCCTCGGTCAGGCCATCAGCACTGAAATGCTTCAGATGCACACAATCATGCATACTTTTGCCCTCTCACTCCACAAAGATTACTATGTGCCAGGCACGGTTCTGGACTTTCTCCCCATGCAGTCGGACAATCCTCCTGGGCAGGTGCACCCGGGCTGTTCCCTGGTGCCCTCTTCCCCCTCCAGCTCAGCTGCAGGCCTGGGGGAGGAGGGACACCTGTAGCCTCCAGGTCGACCCCGGGTTGCATTTTGCAGTGTGGCCAGCAGGGGGCAGCATGGCCCCATAACGGGTTGCACTGAGGCTGCAGGCTAAGGAGGCCACTAGGCAGGCAGGGTGAAGGAGCAGGGCTGTGCGAGGCAGCCCTGTTTCTCCCCTATGCCCACGTCCCACCCTATGGGTTTAGGAACTGAATGTCTGCGGGCCCCTGGGGCTGAGCCAGGCTCCTGCTCTTAGTTCCTGCAGGGGCTCTCCACATCCCTTCTCATGGTCTTCAGTAAACACAAGGTCAAGGACAGGAGGGAGGGGACCGGGAGAGGGCGGGGCCACTGCGGAAGCCCCCGCCATGACCACAGACCTCAGGCAAGCTGCTTCCCTGGCAACTCCGCTACCTGTTCTCCCTGGACCCCAGCACAGTCCCAGGAGTCACCCCTGCCCTCGACAATGAACAAGTGCACTCTTGGTGACTTGAACGTGAAGCCTGGTGAGGCTTTGGAGGAGAGGCCCACCGTGCCGGGGCCCTTGATGTGGCTGAGTCTCTGCTTCCCGTGTGGTCTCAGCCTCTCCCTCCCTCTGGGGGGCTGGGAGTCGGGACAGTGCCTGTGGAGCTCTGGCGCAGCCAGGTGGGTCACATCAAGCAGGGACCCAGACAAAGGTCAAGGGCACTGAGGAGGGAGCTGGCACCACAGAGAGTCCGCTTCCCAGGCACAGCCTTGGCCATGATGTTTGAGGCCAGCTGCAGGGGCTGTTTGCTGCCCTCATGTCCTTCTGATGCTGCAGGTAGCGGATGGGGGTGGAGAAAACAGGTGGGTTCTGAGCAGGAGTGAACAAAGGTGGGGCTGGCCCCTGGCTCTGGTGGTGGCACCCTGGGGTGGCTGGAAGGTGGGTCCCCAGTGGAGTTTGGGGACAGAAAGTTTCAGGCCAAGCCCAGCTGCCAGCAGCCAGAGTTGCAGTGAGTTAAGGATTCACCGTCGCAAATAGGGCCCCGCAACCCAGGACGGAGAACTGAGCTGAGCAGTGCGGAGTGGGTGGGGTGGGGTAAGTGGGAGTCAGGGCTCTCATCTGGAACCAGTGCAGGGACCCCTCGTACAGTCTCATGCTCTCCTCACAGGATCCCAAGTACCTGCCAATTGATGAGAAATACATGCCAACCCTTCCTTTCTCAGGACACTCAGAGTGGCTTTGGAAATGATTAAGAGTTGATCTGGGCCTGGGCAGAAGGGCGTGGCTGTTGGCCAAAGATGAAATGCATTCATCTCCAACATTCATCTCCAACATTCATCTCCAACATTCATCTCCAAAGACTTAAGCAAGAGAAGCAGCCCCTTCTGTGCTCAGGCACCAGGCCCTTTGTCACACTCTGTGGGTGGCTCCTGCTAACGGAATGAGGCCACTCACAGAGCATGTTCAATTAGCTCTTGCTGAAAACTGCTAACGTGGAACTTTGATAAGTGTTGCATGCAGGGAGCGGTGGATCACCCCATAATCCCAGCACTTTGGGAGTTCAAGGTGGGAGGATTGCTTGAGTCCAGGAACTTGAGACCAGCATTGGTAACAAAGTGAGATCCCATCTCTACAAAAAAAAAAAAAAGTCATCCTGTTGTGGTGGCATGTGCCTGTTGTCCCAGCTACGTAGGAGGCTGAGGCAGGAGGGATCCTTTGAGCCCAGGAGGTTGAGGCTGCCGTGACCCATGACTGCACCACTGCACTCCAGCCTGAGCAACAGAGTGAGACCCTGTCTTGAAACAAAATCAGAAGAATTGCTCCCAGCCAGTTTCACCTTCATTTCTTCTGAACACCACATTTTCAAGGACTTAGGCAGGTCCTTGTTGCAGGCTTGGAGCCTGTGGGCTCTGCTGAGGCCATGAAGGCAGCTGCTGGGCCTGTCTCAGAAGCAGAGTGCCCGAGCACAGCCCCTTCTCCATGGCTGGGCAGCCCACAGGGTGCTGGTGGCGGCCATCTTTATGTGGGACCTGCTGTGTTTTTAGCGGCTGGAAATGGAGGGTAGCGTGATAGAAACTCTGTCTGCAAGAGACAGAGGTCTGTGGGGCACTGAATTGCAGGCTGCTGGGAGGGAAAGTGGAAAAGATCTTGGTGGCAGCTCTGTCCCGGGCCAGGCTGGGTGGGGCTGGGGTCTGGGAGCTGGAAAGTGGAGGCCTAGAGAGAGGGAGCCACAGGCAGAGCCCCTGGCCTAGGTCGGGGAGGCGGGGTCGGGAGGAAGTGTAGCTGCCTGACTGATGGACCCCAACCCACAGCTGGCCATGCACCCTGCTGCCAGTCTCCAGCAGAGGGTACCGTGGCCACTGGGTGGCCCACTAGTCACAGCTTGGGCCTGTCACTGACCCGTCTCCTCCTGGGCGCACTGCAACATCCTGAACCCATTGGACATCCCCATAAAACCACAGGGAAATGAATGGGGCCCAGTTCACAGGCATGGAAAAGCCCAGAGGAGAAGGCCTCTGGAGTCAGACATCACAGGCCTGCAGGGGAGGCCAGAGCCAGGTTTCCTAGGCTGGGAGGCTCCATCCACAGCAGGGCCTTTCTCTAGGTGAGTGGGCGGGGCCCTGACGCAGCCAGGCACATTCAGCTGCTGTTTTTCTAGCTCCAAAGGAAAGAAGTCCCCAGAGGCCAGGTGGCTATATTTGGGCCCTCAGGCATTGCCAAAGGGAGGCCCAGTGGCTGTGGTGGCTTTGGGGAGGGGGCTTGCTGGGAGCTGGAGCCAGGCTCTAGGCACTCAGGTATTCAAGGGAGAAGGGTGTTCTGGAAAGGTGTTCTGGTGCAGGTCTTTTTCCTCTCTTCTGCCTGCATACACACTCCCACACACTGATGCTACCAGAGATGGCTAGGTAAGTGAGATGAGCCTGGGCTTCCTGGGACCTCTGGCAGCTTTGCTGCTGCAAATTGGAGCACATTTGCTCACCTTTGAAAGGTGCTCTTGCCCCCATGGCCTCTAGGGGCAGGTTCTCTTCAGCAGGGCCACTACCCCAGCCAGGTAGCCCCTAAAGGCTGCAAGGAAATGAGAGCACAGCTGCCATACTGGGCTGGGCTCTGTGCACTTTCCTGTGCACTCCTCAAAACTCTGGTAAGGCCACCTCCTCCCAGCTGCATCCGGCTCTGGCCCCTCTCTTGTCTCAGAGTTGCCCTGGGCTAAGCACAGTGCTGAGCATGTTTGCTTTTCCTGCCCTCGGTCTTCCCATCACCTGCAGAAGGTGCCAGGTGCTGCCTCTGTTGTTAATGCTCCTCCCACCACCCCATGGAGACGTGCTGGGCCCCAGATGTGCTGGGTCAGGATGTTACCACACAGCAGGTGGATTCTGTCTCTCCGTGAGTGTATTCGTCCGTTCAGGAGTGCTATGAAGAAACACCGGAAACTGGGTAATTTATAAGAAAAGAGGTTCAGTTGGCTAACAGTTCCATTGGCTGTATAAGAAGCATGGCTGGGGAGGCCTCAGGAAACTTTCAATCATGGCAGAAGGCAAAGGAGAAGCAGGCACGTCTTCCATGGTCGGAGAGTGAGGAAGAGAGAGGAGGGGGAGGTACTGCACACATTTAAATGACCAGATATTGTGAGATCTCACTCGCTATCACGAGAACAGCAAGGGGAAAGTCCTCCCCCATGATCCAATCATCTCCCACCAGGGAGCTCCTCCAACGCTGAGGATTACAATTCAACATGAGATTTGGGTGGGGACACAAATCTAAACTATATTGTCACTGGTAGAGGGTTGTGACTACAAGTTGTCCAGGTTCCTGGCATATTGAACAAAGAATTGGACAAAATGCCCAGCAAGGCAAAGAAAGAATGAAGTGACAGAAGAATGAAAATGGGGATTTATTGAAAAGGAAAGTACACTCCATGGTTTGGGAGCAGACCGAGCAGCGGCTCAAGGGCCTGGATACAGAATCTTCTTGGGTCCAAATATCCTCTAGAAGTTTCCCAATGGCCATGTCATGCTCACCTCATGTAAATGAAGTGGTGGCCTGCAATCAGTCTGATTGGTTGCAGAAAGCAGCGAACCAAAGGCTGAAGTGAAGTTACAAAGGTTACACTCCTGTTCAACCAATCAGAGACTAGGGTGAAGTTACAAAGTTATACTTCTATTGAAACGAAGACCCGGCCAGCAATCAGTCTGATTGGTTGTGGACAGCAGCCATTCAGAGGCTGGAGTGAAGTTACAAAGTTGCCAACAAAGACTGGACCTTCAATGAATCTGATTGGTTGTGGACAGCCAATTTCCCATCTGCCTAGCAGAAAAGGTTGGGGGTTTGCAAAGGGAGTAGCCTCTGGTCCTTCTGTTACTCAGGTATGGAAAGTTAGGGTTCTCCCTTCAATTTAGTTCTAGGATGTCGGTGTGAAACAGCCTTAGGTTCCCTGTCTCCAGACCCTATTCTCCTGCCTCAATATCAGTGTCATGCAATGATCACCCAGTGATCATAACCAAGGAGGATTTAGCAGTGGCATTTTATTTCTTGTAACAGGGAACCAGCAGGGACAGTTTCCAAGGCAGTGTGTCTCTGAGCTGGGCACTGGGTCAAACGTTAGAAGCATAGGGTAACAAGGTGTGATGTAACTGAATCCTGCCGTGGGGGGGACACCAGAGCTCCATCTGAGTGGCCCCCGGATCCTGCCCACAGTGTCTGCTTCTTCATTCAGTCCCTGTTCCTTGGTTAGAGCACTTAGGTCCCCCCACGGTGGTATGCTTTGTTCACCGGGCATGCTCAGGGTATGCGAACTTTAACCTGAGGGTCCACGGCCGCTGAAAAACGACTCACAACTTGTTACATAAAAATTAAACCAAGCTGGGCACAGTGGCTCCTGCCTGTAATCCCAGCACTTTGGGAGGCTGAGGTTGGTGGATCACTTGAGGTCAGGAGATCAAGACCAACCTGACTAACATGTGAAACCCCGTCTCTGTAAAAATACAAAAACTAGCTTTGCATGATGGTGTGCACCTGTAGTCACAGCTATTCAGGAGGCTGAGGCATGAGAATCGCTTGAACCTGGGAGGTGGAGGTTGCAGTGAGCTGAGATCGTGCCACTGCTCTCCAGCCTGGGTGACAAAGTGAGACTGTCTCAAAAAAAAAACCCAAAAAAACAACAAAAAAAAAGTTGAACCAGATTATTCTGATGCAGTTACAAATCCCCCCCCCCACCAAGTTTTTTGTTTTTTTGTTTTTGTTTTTGTTTTTTTTTTGAGATGGAGTCTCACTCTGTCACCCAGGCTGGAGGCAGTGGCACAATCTCAGCTCACTGCAACCTCCGCCTCCTAGGTTCAAGCAATTCTCCTGCATCAGTCTCCTAAGTAGCTGGGATCACAGGTGTGCACCACCACACTCAGTTAATTTTTGTATTTTTAGTAGAGACGGGGTTTCACCATGTTGACCAGGCTGGTTTTGAACTCCTGACCTCAGGTGATCCACCTGCCTCGGCCTCCCAAAGTGCTGGGATTACAGGCGTGAGCCACCGCGCCCGGCCCAAATCCCCTCTGCCCCCTTTTTATGTACTTTTCTCAATCTTGAGGAAAAGGGGAGATGCCACTCTAGCTACTTCCTACTGATTAGGGATGTAGGCCTCGGTTAGAGGAATGAAATTGTTTAGCACTCAGGATTAAGTTTCAGAAAGAGTGGTTTCGACCCAGTTCTAGGAAGAAGGCATAGAGTATTAGAACTCTAAACATTATTTGTTCCAGAGAACAAGAGAAAGCTTGGGTTTCATAGCGAAAGTCCCTGTCCAAGTTCCCAATTATATCTCTTTATGCAAATGAAGGATTGAAACAGCTTAGTTCTGATTGGGCAGTACAAGTGAGCTGTGATTGACTGGTTCAGGTGAGCCCTGAAAGTGCCATAGACAAAAAGCTTTAGGTTTTCGGGAACTCAGAGTACCTTTGTAACCCCTAGTCAGCAAATGGCCATGTGGCTCTCTTTAAAATTTAGACTCATCAGTCACTCACGATCCTTCTTATAGGACTGGCACAAACCTGTTGGCAGACAGTGTTGTGTTCTACCATGGTGCTGGAGTGGCAGCCACTTGCTCATCTCGGCAGGGACCTCAGAGGCAGTGCGGTGGCCAATCTAGCAACTGAAGCCATTTACTGAAGAGAGGCACTCAGGTGCATGTTAAATTTGAACCAAAGTCTCTGGGTTATGTTGGTTCCAGTTTCCAGCTGGACTGAGTTTAACTAAGTCTAATGGATTGGGTCGACATGATCTTGGTGGGAGTCTCTTGCAGACGTTTGTTAAAATAGGCTAAAGAGAAGCCCAGTGCTTAGCCCAAATATGAGGGAGAGCATTAAAAACCGTAGGGCAGAACACAGAAGAAATCGTATACTGGAGGAAGCCAGCTGAACATAATCTGGACATTGGAAATGTAATGCAGGAAGTCCAGCCGGGAGACTTTCTACAGTTGGCCCTTTGAGAGATCTAGCTAGCTTTAAAAGCTTGGATGTTCCCAATTCAACCTGAACGGAAGTATTTATCCAGGTACAGCAGCAGGTGCTAGCGACGGCACAAACACCACCCTGTGCAGTGAGTGACATGTCAGTCCACAGCACTGTGGTTGTCTGAGACCACATGAGTAAAGGAGTCTAGGGAGGGACCTCTGCTGTGCCCTCATGGCTTGGGCGGTGAAGTAACTCTAATAACAGTGCAGGAACGGGCTCTGACCACATACCGTTATGGGCTTTTGGGGGTTTTTTGAGATGGAGTTTTCACTCTTGTCACCCAGGCTGAAGTGTAGTGGCACAATATCGGCTCACTGCAACCTCCACCTCCCGGGTTCAAGCGATTCTCCTGCCTCAGCCTCCTGAGTAGCTGGGACTACAGGCATGCACCACCACACCTGGCTAATTTTTGTAGTTTTAGTAGAGATGGGGTTTCACCATGTTTGCCAGGCTGGTCTCAAACTCCTGAACTCAAATGATCTGCTCGCCTCAGCCTCCCAAAGTGCTGGGATTACAGGCGTGAGCCACTGTGCCTGGCTCATATATCCATTCTGAACAGAACCTAGTCCAAACCAGGACCCCATAAACCTTCCTGATCCAGCTCTTTCACTAGAGCTAATCCCTCTGAGCAAATGGCATCCTTGCGAGTGTCCCTAGCTATATCCCATGCGGTTGTCACTGGTGCTGAATGGTGCCTCAGGACTCAGGTAGCTTTTGGACAGCAGAGTGGGTAGTGATGGTGAGAGAAGAGGCCAGCTGGACTTCCTGGGTCACGTGGGGACTTGGAGAACTTTTCTGTCTTTCAAGAGGTTTGTAAAATGCACCAATCAGTGCTCTGTAAAAACACACCAATCAGTGCTCCATAGCTAGCTAGAGGTTTGTAAAATGGACCAATCAGCACTCTGTAAAATAGACCAGTCAGCAGGACATGGGCAGGGACAAATAAGGGAATAAAAGCTGGCCATCCCCCCCAGCCACCAGTGGCAACCTGCTTGGGTCCCCTTCAATGCAGTGGGAGCTTTGTTCTTTGGCTCTTCACAATAAACCTTGCTACGGCTCACTCTTTGGGCCCTGCCATCTTTAAGAGCTGTAGCACTCACCGCGAAGGTCCGTGGTTCCATTCTTGATCAGCAAGACCACGAACCGGCAGGAAGGAACCAACTCCGGACACAATGGCAAGGCTGTGTCGATGGGAATCTCAGTAAAAGCCATTTCTGTGGCCAAATCTGGCAAGGATAACTCAAGTATTATTTCCTTCTTTTGGGGAGAAGGAAATGTGGGCCTGGCAAGTTTCTAAGAAGTCCTTTCCCAGGAGGTGGATGGGGACCACCCCAACCATCTGGATGGGTTCCGCACTCTAGGAGGGAGTGTTGAAAGTGGCAGGAAAGGCCGGGCGTGGTGGCTCACGCCTGTAATCCCAGCACTTTGGGAGGCTGAGACGGGTGGATCACGAGGTCAGGAGATCGAGACCATCCTGGCTAACACGGTGAAACCCCGTCTCTACTTAAAAATACAAAAAATTAGCCGGGCGAGGTGGCGGGCGCCTGTAGTCCCAGCTACTCCGGAGTCTGAGGCAGGAGAATGGCGTGAACCCGGGAGACGGCGCTTGCAGTGAGCCGAGATTGCGCCACTGCACTCCAGCCTGGGCGACAGAGTGAGACTCCGTCTCAAAAAAAAAAAAAAAAAAAAAAAGAAAGTGGCAGGAAGAAGCAAGCCCATGGAGTGATGGTGAGGTGAGGTGGGATACAGACAGAACTTTGTAGTTTGCCAGGCGGCTTGTGATGTGATTTGAGAGCCAGACAGAGTGGAACACGGACAATGAGAGGGGACCCCACAGCTTCTTCTCTGTGGCTCTTACAAATGAAGAGATAGCCTCCATTGCTTTAAGACAAGGGGACCGCAGTGTCCTACAGGTCTAGTTTGTCCCCAGTTCTGATACTGAGGTCCCCTAGTTGGTCAGATTTAAGAAGGAAAAATCCCCTGAACGTTCTGAAGCATCCCTAGTCTCAACTGGAAGAGGGCCACAAACTCCATCGGGATTTAGTTATGACCAGATACTGGAGGAACTTAGGATCTAATCCAGTTTACAGGCAGGTAACAAGGACGTGCAGCTAATGCACAGGGTTATGGTCTAATCGCCACTGGACTCTGCTTTCCTTAGAAGCTTAACATTTCTCTCCACATCAATCATGTAGAAAAGCTCAGGGTTAGAGCCTCCAGCAGCTAGGAAGCCAAACCAAGGCCAACTTTATGTATGTATGTATTTATTTATTTTATTATTTGTGTGTGTGTGTGACCAACTCTGGCTCTGTTGCCCAGGCTGGAGTGCAGTGCCACAATCTCAGCTCACTGCAACCTCTGCCTCCTGGGTTTAAGCGATTCTCCTGCCTCAGCCTCCTGAGTAGCTCAGATTACAGGCACCCACTACCACACCCAGTTAATTTTTGTATTCTTAGTAGAGATGGGGTTTCACCATGTTGGCCAGTCTAGTCTTGAACTCCTGACCTTAGGTGATCTGCCTGCCTCGACCTCCCAATGTGCTGTGATTACAGGGGTGAACCACTACTGCCGGCTGTAATTTCTGTGTTTCTATTAGAGACGAGGTTTTGTCATGTTGGCCAAGCTGGTCTCAAACTCCTGGCCTCATGTGATCCACCCACCTCAGCCTCCCAAAGTGCTGGGATTACAGGTGTGAGCCACCACGGCCGGCTCCAAGGCCGACTTTAGATTTCACCTTACAGTCTTAAGGTTCTTAGGCCTGCCTGGAAGTGACGATTTTCATTCACTCAATGTAAGGCTGGGAACTCTTTAAGCCAGACATTTTATGCACATTGTTAAATATGACGTCCAGTCCAAACCTTGGTGATATAACCGATGCTTCTAATTGTATCTTTCTCTTAAAGAGAGAGAAGCTGGGCTCAGTGGCTCATGCCTATAATCCTAGCACTTCGGGAGGCTGAGATGGGTGGATTGCTTGAGCCCAGGAGTTCGAGACCAGCCTGGGCAATGTAATGAGACCCCCATCTCTACAAAAACATTTTTAAAAGCTTAGCAAAGCATGGTGGTGCACATCTGTGGTCCCAGCTATGCAGGAGACTGAGGCAGAAGGGTCACTTGAGCCCAGGATGCATAATCACATCACTGCACTCCAGCCTGGGTGACAGAGTGAGACCCTGTCTCAACTGCAACAAAAGAAAGCAGATTTTTACTGAAATTATATAAATAAAAATAAGAATATTCACAAATAGTTTCTGAATTTTGGAGGAATCAAGTAGGGAGAAAAAGCAAATGCTTTCACCCATAGTCACGAAGGATGCATTACCAGATGACTGCAAACTACAAATAGTTTATGACAGAAAAGGCACTTGAATCTGGAAAACAAAACATTTAAGTAATATAAACATCATCCTTATCAATTACTTAATTTCATGTGTTTTGCTTAATTTGGTTAGCAGTTTTGGATTATAGGTGATTGCAGCTACTTCCAGAGAAGAATTTAAAATAACTATGGGCCAGGCATAGTGGCTAATGATGTAATCCCAGCACTTTGGGAGGCCGAGATGGGCAAAAAACCTGAGGTCAGGAGTTCGAGACCAGCCTGGCCGACATGGTGAAACCCCCGTCTCCACTGAAAATGTAAAAATCAGCCGGGCATGGTGGCATGCACCCATAATCCCAGCAACTAGGGTGGCTGGGGCAGGAGAATCGCTTGAACCCAGGAGGCAGAGGTTGCAATGAGCCAAGATTGCACCACTACACTCCAGCCTGGGGTCTAGAGGAAGACTCTGTCTCTAAAAACTAAAAACTAAAAAGTAAATAAATAAACTGTGGATGATAAAACCCCAGAATAGCCATAGTGAAATATCTGATGAGAGTTTACAACTGACAAGAACATTTTAGTATTTCTGTGGCGCACAGAATAATTGCAGTATGACACATGTCAGTATTTTAGGAATCCCATGCAATTGCACATGTTTTGATAACACACTGAAAGAAAGTTAATGACCATTTCTTATTTGACAAACCTTCTTATATTATTAATCAAATAAGCCTAATCATTTAATATCTTCCCAAGAAGAGAGAGACATCCTTTGAGACTCTCCAGGGGACCCACCTGAAAAAATCTCAAAGTTAATTTCAGGACAAAAGGCTTAATTTAGGATTTGGATTCCAGGGAAATCTGCCAAAGTTGTCAAAAAGTTCAAAGTATTTCCTTCAACAGAATCCTAGGTTACTGCTAGGCCGGGTACAGTGGCTCAAGCCTGTAATCCTGGCACTTTGGAAGGCTGAGGCGGGCAGATCATTTGAGCCCAGGAGTTTAAGATCAGCCTGGGCAACACAGTGAAACTCTACAAAAAATACAAAAATTAGCTGGGCATGGTGGCGCACACCTGTAGTCCCACATACTCAGAGAGCTGAAGTGGAGGATTGATTGAGCCCAGGAAGCTGAAACTGCAGTAAGCTGGGTGATTGCACTACTGCACTCTAGCCTGGGTGACAGAGCAAGACCCCGTCTAAGAAAGAACAACAACAACAACAAAAAACAACTCCTAGGTCACTGCTAAATAATAGTTACTCATTTAACCAGAATGACAGTCAAAAGACTTCAAAAAGAATACAGAAAGTTACATGCATGCAAAAACCTTATCCTTTAGTGTTCCTAAGCAATCTTCGTTTCCTAGGCTAATTACCTTGAGCAGGGGAATACGTTGAACGACAGCATGGGAAATCCTGGTTACATGAAACAATTTAGACCCATTAAGAAAAACTAGGTCAGGCATGGTGGCTCACACCTGTAATCCCAACATCTTGGTAGGCTGAGGTAGGAGGATTGCTTAAGGCCAGGAGGTCAAGACCAGCCTGGCCGACACAGAGAGACCACACCTTCACAAAAAAAACTAAAAATTAGCCAGGCATGGTGGTGCACACCTGTAGTCTCAACTACTTGGGAGGTTGAGGCAGGAGGATTGCTTGAGGCCAAGAGTTTGAGACTGCAGTGAGAGCTCTGATCACAATATGTACTCCAGCCCGGGCAACAGAGCAAGGACCCGTCATTAAAAAAAGAAAGAAAGAAAGAAAGAAAACAGAAAAGAAAAACCAAGAATATAGAAGCAAGTTATGCTTGACTAAAACATTGCTTTCTATTTCTTTAAAGATAAACCTCAGGCGGGGCATGATGGCTCCCGCCTGCAATCCCAGCACTTGGGGAGGCCTGGCTGGTTGTAGCCAGGAACCGTGGTAAGTAGTGTAGATCGTTGTCTTGTGTTGGTTGCTTTTGTCCTTCCTGGACTTGGTCACAGCTGTTAAACACCTTAAGGGCAATCTCAGCCAACTGGGGCATCAGCCTCTCCCCTTTCCCCCGTCTCCTTCTTCTTTTTGTAGTTTTTCCGTATCGTTGGTGCTTCTGGTGTCCTGCCATGATTAACACTCCCCACAGCTTAGGCTCCTTATTTGGGGCCTGGTGGCAGCTGCCCAGGACTTAGAAGTGGGATTGGTGGTGCCACAGATCCCACGATTCTTGCCCACACCTGGTTCAACTTTTTATGCATCAAATGCCAGTTTCTGCTTCTGGTGACCCAAGTTGTGGCAAGCATGGGGATCTGGGAGACAGAGCCACTGGCTTCCTGTAAAAAACTCATGTCTCTAAAAAAATTCTAATTCCTGAAAGCAGTCCCACTGTCAGCTAGCCAGATCCAGACTGCCGTGTGGCAGCCCAGGGATGTCTCTCAATCCCCCAGAGCATGAAGCACCGAGAAGAAACAGAAAACAAAGGTGTGCGGCACTTACTGCAGAGACCCCGCTATTAGACCCAGAGTGCCGCCTAGAGTCAGCCACAGGGTGACGTCCACTTACTGGCCCGGAGGAGCACAGATAGAAGGTCCCGGTGGCCACTTCTGCTCCTTTGAGGCAGGCTCTGTATACCCAAAAGTATCTGATACTGGTCTCAATCAGTTTAGAAAGTTTAGTCTGCCAGGGTTCAGGGTGCTCCCATGACACAGCCTCAGGAAGTCCTAACCATATGTGCCCAAGGTGGTCAGGGCAAAGCGTGGTTTTATACACTTAGGAAGACATGAGACATTCATCAATACATGTAAGGTTGACATTGGTTCCATCTGAAAGGGCAGACACCTCGAAGCAGGGGGCTTCCAGGTCATACACAGGTTTATAGTTTTCTGATTGGCAGCTGGTTGCAAGAGTTATTATCAGTAGATAGGAAAGTCTGGGTTACAATAACAGGTTTTTTGTCACACAGATGAAACCTTCACGTAGCAGGCTTCAGAGAGAATAGACTATAAGTGTTTCTCATCAGACTTAAGGTCTGTGTTGATGTTAATGCTGGTTGGCTTTTCCTGAATTCCAAAACGGAGGCTAGTGTAATGAGGCATGTCCAACCCCACCTTCCATTATGGCCAGAGCTAGTTTTTCAGGTTAACTTTGGAATGCCCTTGGCAAAGAGGAGGGGTCCATTCAGATGGCCGGGGGTTTAGAATTTTATTTTTGGCTTACAGTCCAAATGGCAGCCTGGCAGCCTGGACGCCAAGAGAGAGGTCCTTGGGAACTGCATCCAACCCCTCTCAGGCGATGTGAGCGAGTCAGCAGGGGCGAGCTGCTGTTACCCACTGCTTCACCCATAGGGAGCCTTTGAGCAGTTTGGGGTCAGGACCTGACATGGTTTGGATGTCTGTGGCCTCCAGAACCCATGTTAAAATGTGATCCCCAGTGTTGGAGGTGGGGTCTGGTGGGAGGTGTTTGGGTCATCAGGAAGCCATGTTTATACAGGCTTCAGAACACTGAGCCAAATAAACCTCTTTTCTTTATTAACTACCCAGCCTTGAGAGTTTCTTTATAACGACTCAAAATTACTAACACAGGACCCAAGTCCCAGTCCCATCAGAGTCACCAGAATTTTGTCACCCACACAAGGGGTGGGTTCCACTGCCTGGCAGGTACCAACCCAATGACCACAACAAGGAGGATTTAGCAAGGGGGTTTTGTGACTTGGAACAAGTAAGAACAGCAGGACAGCTCTCAAGGCAATGTCTCACCAAGCTGCGGGCTGGCTCAGCTGCTATAAGCAGAGGGAAATGAGGTGCGATCTGATTGGATCTTCCAGTGGGGTAATGTCGAGGCGCATGATCTGACTGGACCCTGCCACGGGATGGCACCACAGCTCTGTCGCACTGGATCCTGGATGTCCACTTCTTAATTCAGTTCCCCCCTCCTTGGTCCCCCAGTGGTTGCATGCTTCGTTATCTGGACACGCTCAGGGTATGTAAACTTCAACCTCAGGGTCCACGGCAACTGAAAAACAACTCACAACTTTGTTACATACAAGTTGAACCAGACTGATCTGATGCAGTTACACAGAGGGCAGGGCAGAGTGGGCCATGAGCCACAGGAGTAGGATGGGGAAGTCCCCACCCCCCAGACACCTTCGCGCGACAGCGTAGCCCCTGGGTGCTGGCCTCATGCAAGCCTCTTTCTAGTCTGTTCCAAGAGGGAGTGTTCTCTCTGAGCTCTGAGCTGGGCAATGAATCCAGGAGTCACCACCTCCCTCCCTGGTGAGCTCCATATAGTCAGAAAACTCAAGGAGTCCCCAGGTCAGTCCCTTGCCCAGGCCTGAGTGTGGCCTGGGGTCCTCAGCAGGCTAGTGCCCTGAGAGTCCTTGGCTGTCAGACTCCCTGGCTCCGCAGGCTCTTGCTGGCCTGTTCCTGGCCTCAGCCCTGTTCCCTTACCAGCCACGAGGAGATCGGTGCCTCTTCCCCATGGGCCCCTTGGGGCTTCCTATTGGGTGACAGGCACCCAGACCCTGAGGCTCCCTGGGTTTCCACACTGCCACTCCGCTCCCCATGCCGAAGTCCACCTTCTCCACTCAGCTCCCCGTGGGACTATACAGGTTTAGTTCAGGCCCTGTCCTAGGCATCCTCCAGGTACTGACTCACGGAGCCCCACAGCAGTGTCATGCAGTAGGGGCTATAATCACCCCCTTTACAGGTGGGCAAACTGAGGTATGACGAGGTCCCTTGGGGGAGCCACCCTGTGTGTGTGTGTATGGGTGTGCACGTGTGTATATGCATGTATGTGTGCATGTACATGGGAGTGTATATGTGCATGTGTGTGAGCAGGTGCATGTGCATGTGTGTTCAAGTATGTGTCTGCATGTGTTTTTTAAGGAAAAAGGAGAATCACAGGATTGTTCTGTGATAATTATTCTTGGCTACAAGAAGCATTGACATGGGTGGCACCAGTCTGAGGTTGGACAGGCAGTGGCTGGGCAGATGTCCTTGCGAAAGTGTATATATTTTTTGTGAAGGTTGCCATGGCCTTTGTGCAAGTGGTTGTTTGCAGTCTTTTGGGATAGTTTTTTATCAGATTTTGTGCCCGAGGACTCTCCACTCATGGCCTTTCCTGCCTGTACTTGTCAGAGTTTTTAGGAAAAGTGACTCCATTTGGTTTCTGACAACGTTCACAGGCAAGACTGGCTGGGATCTGCCTTCCTCAGGGAGGAGACGGAGGTTGGGATTCGGAACCTCTCACCTCTGCCCTTTGCACCCTCTTGGGCCTTCTGTCTCCAAGGCAGCTCTGGCAGCAGCCTCCGCCCCCACTGCCCCCAGCCTCTACCCCCACTTACGCTGGGCATCCAGCTGCCTCACTCAGGGCTTGGCTGGGTTTAGCTGGGCACTGCTGTGGCCTGTCATTCTCTTGCTTGTGAGTCAAGGGGTCACTTTAGCAATTAGGGATGGGGACCCCAAAAGAGTGAGGGAGCCGGAGGGTTGGCTGCTTCCCTTTTGGCGAAACTGCAGGACAGCCAAGGAGCTGAGCCTCGGAGCTCCCAATAAAGACAGTCTGTGCAGGGTGACCAGGACTGTGTGGTCAGAGGCTAAACCCAAGTTACCTTCCATAGGCCGTGATTGGTGTGCTCTGGGTCAACTACGCATTGGTGCCATGGGGGCCGCACTCGCAGCCCCGGGCCTTCTGGCAGGGCTCTCTGTTGCTCTCCCTGGATCAGGAGCTGGGGGAGGGGGCCGAGGCCAACCAGAAGCCTAGACCCCCCGGGGAGAGTTGATCCTGGACAAGGTTCCCCAGGAGGACAAGGAAGCTCCCTGGGGAAGGTGCGCTCCGCGCAGGCGCTGTGCCGGCAGCCCAGGCACTCCATCAGTGTCCCCTTATCCTTTAGGAGGAGTCCTCTCGGCGATGCTGCAGGGCTGTGGGCTGAGGCATGACGGCCCCCAGCTGCGTAGCTCCAGCCCCTTTCTAGCCGGCTGGTGGGCAGCTCCGAGTGGGGACCTGGGATCGGAGGAGACTCCTCCCGGGAGTACCTGCTGCCTTCGCTTGTCCCGGGACACGGCTGGACCCCGAGTCATCGACCGCAACCCGCGCACGGAGCCTGTCTCTGGGGCCGCCGACCCACGTCCGCGCTGCCGCCGAGCTGCCAGGAGGCCCGAGGGTCGCAGGAGGAAGGAGGTGGGCGCGAGGCGGGCGGAGGAGGGTGGAGCCGCCATCGCGACCCCTCCTTCGGGCCGACGGGCGGGCGGGGGTTCGGCAGAAGAGGGAGCGGGCGCTGGGAGATTCAGGCAACTGCGCCGCTCCAGGCCCTGCCTTGGGCGCGCACCTGCCGTGTAAGTGGCCACCGTAGCGGCCACCTCCGCCGCCCTCGCGGCCGCTGCGCGGAGCCTCCTGGCTTCATCTACGTCCTCGCGGCTGAAACTGCGGCTCCCGGGCTCGGCTCTCGGTCTCCACTGACTGAGCGGCGCGGCTCCAGGACTTCGGGCGCACCCGGCCAGCCCGCGCCCCGCGAGGGGTGAGACTTCACCCAAGTTTGGGTTCTGGGGAGAACTTGTTGAAGCCGGGATTGGCCCCGGGCGGAGACAGAGACGAAGGTCGGGGAGACTGAGCCGGTTTCGGGTTCTCCATCAGGGCCGTCCAGAGGGTGGACTGTGTATCCGCGACCCTGGGGTGTTGGTGCGCGCCGGTGAGGAAGGGGCGGTTGGGCCGTCGGACCACCGAGTAGAAGGAGCCAGCGAGCGGTGTTGGAGTGGTGGATCCTGCGGATTTCTGCGAGGACAAAGTTTGGTTCTTTGGCCACTTTGTGGAACGTCTGTCTGGGTCCAGCGCGGAGAGCTGAGAGTGCCGCATAGACGCGCCCCTGACCACACCTCCTCACTCCAGCCTCCGCTCCTTCCCTCTCACCCCGCCCGGCCTTGGCTGGGGTAGGTCGTGGACTAGAAAGGCGAAGGGAAGAGGGACGGCCTTTCAGTGAAGGCCCACTACGCGCCAGGCCCCGTGCCCGGCCCTTCCCGCTTCCCATCAGGGCGCTCCCAACCTAGGGACCGACACATGTGTGCAGGAGGGGACAGGGGAGAAGCCTCCACTGTGCTTGCGGGGGTCGTGGCCCCGCCGAGCCCTTCTCATCCCTGGTTTCTGCAGTGAATGAGGTCTGCAGCTGAGGCCTCTGCACCCAGACCCGAGTCCCTCCTCGTGGTGCCCCGGAGCCCCGTCGGGCTGCGGCGCCTCCTGAGCTTGACTCTGTTTCTCTCGCAGCTGCGTCCTGGGGCCATGCCGAGGCCCATGAGGAGGCCAGCGGCCGCGCGCATCCGGTAGCCCAGGTGGCCCAGGGCTGCACCGCGGCGGCCTCGGCGCCTTGGAGTCCTGGTATTCGCTGAGGGCGCACTATGACGAGTTCCAGGAGGTCAAGTATTTGAGTCACGGAGGCACTGGGGGCGTGCGCGGGGCCTCTCTGCCTCTCAGGCTTCTCTCGGGAAGCAGCGCCAGCGGGCCCGGGCCGGGCTGCCGCGCTGGAACCCGCGCGAAGTGAGCCTGCTGTCGGGGCTGGTGTTCGCCGCCAGCCTCTGCGCCATCCTAGGGGCTTTGCTGGCGCTCAAGTACCTGGTCAATCGCGGCGGGCGGCGGCGCCTGTCCCGAGGGCTGCCCCTAGCGCAAGGCCTTCGCGCGCCGTTCGCTTCCTGGCGGCCAACCTGGATGCCAGCATCGACCCGTGCCAGGAGTTTTACTGGTTCTCGGAGGAAGAGGAGGTGCTAGTGCTGGCGACAGACTAAGTGTAGCAGATGACCCAGCTCATCCACTCCGCACCCCATAGGGATGGCTGCAGATCAGCCAGCCCCTGTCCACCAGCCTCCAAGACCTGTCTGCCGGGTGGGCTTTGATTTCCACCTCCACCTGTGCCCGGTAGCCACACTGAGGGAGGCAGCTGTTGAGCACTGGAATAGGAATCCAAGCCCTAGGTTGGCATCCTGGCTCTCCCCGCTGCTCCACGTTGTCTGGGATGACCCCCTGTCCGTTCTTTGTGGGGTTGTCTGCATCCTGGGTCCAGCCACAGGCTGGGGGGCACAGGTGGGGGTGGTGCCCTTGGTGGCCCATATGCACATCTGTCTGGACATCCACCGGCTTCACCTGGCTCCAGGATCCTGCACAACTACCTAGTGTGGCGCATGGTGGTGGTCCTGAGTGAGCACCTGTCCCCGCCATTCCATGAAGCGCTGCATGAGCTGGCACGGGAGATAGAGGGAAGCCACAAGCCACAGGAGCTGGCCGAGGTCTGCCAGTGCCGGGCCAACCACCACTTTGGCATGGCACTTGGTGCCCTCTTTGTACACGAGCACTTCTCAGCTGCCAAGGTGGGCTGCCCTGGGTTAGGGTTGGGAGGCTGGTGCTGAACTGAGAGGGTAGATTCCTCCCAAGGCCATGGTCCTAGCATAGGGAGCCCCACACATGCACCTGCAGCCAGTAGCACCAGGCCCTGCTAAGGGCTCAGCCCATTCTGAGGCTCCAGGCTGCTCCTCTGCAGGCCTCCTCCTCCAGGAAGCCTACCTGGTCTGTCAGCGGAAGGTGACCCACCCCACGAAGCCCCTGCCCAGCCTTCTCAGCCTTGCTCGGGAGGCGTGGCCTTAAGGGATGTCCAGGGTGGTTACTGCGGCAGTTTCCTCTTCTAGCCTGTGAGCTTATTGTCGGGGATGCAGGGCCTGGATCCCCATCGCCAGGGTTTCCTCTTGGTGCTCAGAACCAAGCTCTGGGCTTTGTAAGTGGTGCCTAAAGATGGGGCACTCCTCGTGCCAGGCGTGATGGACCAGAGTGAAAGACTGCTGGGCTGACCCTCGCTCCCCGACCCGACTCTGCAGGTGCAGCAGCTGGTGGAAGACATCAAGCATGTCCTGGGTCAGCAGCTGGAGGAGCTGGACTGGATGGACTCTGAGATCAGAGTTTAAATCAGGGAGGACTGTGTCCCGGCCTCTGCCCTCGTTGCCACCTTGACCCTGCCCCAGCTTGGTGACCTGAAGCCACACTGGCTGAAGGGAGTGGTAGGGTGTGGCTTGCCTGACCTGGGGTCCTGACAAAGGCAGTGCAGGGTGGGCCCCGCTGTCCCCCAGGGAAGAGTGCGGTGTTGGGGGCAGATGCTATCTGGGTGAGGGCAGTGTGCATCCTGCAGCCAGGAGCCACCCCCGCTCCCACTCACTGTGTCTTGTGTGGAACAAGACACCCTGTCACTCGTTCATTCACCCATTTTTTCTGTATTTCCTGGGAGCCATCTATAGCCAGACCCTGTTCTGGTGCTGAAGGGAGGTGAAGCTCAAAGCACACAGCCCAGGCCACAGTGTGGGTTTGGCCTCCTACTGCTGAGTCCTGGACACAGCAGAAAGTAGGCAGGAAGGGTGGTCTGGCGGCCCTGGCACCTCCTTGTTTCTCACCAACCATAGCCCAGACAGGTAGGGCTGGCAGGAGCCTGGGCCCAGAGTTCCAGTGCTATGGGAAAGGGTGGGGCAGGTGGTGACAACATTAAGTGCAGCCTGGTTTTTGTCATGATTGTAGCCTGGGCTGGGTCAGCCTTGCCCACGTGTACGTGCCTGTGTGTGTGCACACCTCTTCCTGGAGGAGGAAGCCGAGGGAGAGACCAGTGCCCTGGGCCAGCCAGGCCTGGGCTGCATCTTCCAGAGCAGCTTGTACACTCGAGTTTGACCCCTGTTCCCTTGCACAGATAGATGGAGCTCCAGGGAGAGTCTGTTCTCCAGCAGCCCGGGGCACACCCAGAGGTATAGCCTCAACCAGAAGATCTGGTAACCTCAGGCTGAGTTCAGAAGTAAATATGTGAAAAGGCATCCAATCAATGTGGAATAAACCACAGGGGTGGGGTGGGGGAGGTATCACAGACTCCAGGTTGGTAAAGACCTAAAAATCCACCCATAAGGAGGTGGAGGAATAGGCGCCCCAAACACCAGACTCAAGAGCATCATTCAGGACGTCAAGATGTGCACATACCAGGATGCAGCAATTCCATCCTGGGAAAGTGTCCTGCAGAAACTTGGCACACGTGTCCCAGGATGTAAGCACCAACGTGTGCAAAGTGGCATTGTTTAAATAGCCAGACATTGAAAAACCCAAAGGCTCATCAACAGCAGAAAAAGTGTCAAGAGTTTCATAACTGGAATATTATATAGCAATGGAAATGACCAGGATTTTGTAACATACAACAGATTAAATAAATCTCACAACACAAAGTTGAACAAAAGATGCAAATCACAAAGGAACACATAGGATAGAACATATCTTACACATACATGAAGTTCAAATGGGGCAAACCTAAACTATATGGGGGATAGAACTATGAAAAGAGGCTGGGTGCAGTAGCTCACGCCTGTAATCCCAGCAACTAGGCTGAGGCGGGCAGATCACCCGAGGTCAGGAGTTTGAGACCAGCCTGGCCAACATGGCCCATCTCTACTAAAAATACAAAAATGAGCTGGGTGTGATGGCATGTGCCTGTAATCCCAGCTATTCTGGAGGCTGAGGCAGAAGAATCACTCGAACTTGGGAGGTGGAGGCTGCAGTAAGCCAAGATCGTGCCACTGCACTCCAGTCTGGGTGACAGAGCGAGACTCTGTCTCAAAAAAAAAAAAAAAAACTATGAAAATAAAATGAGTATCCAAAAATTCAGTGGTGGTTGGGTGTGGTGGCTCACACCTGTAATCCCAGCACTTTAAGAGGCTGGAGGATTGCTTGAGCCCAGGAGTTTAAGACCAGCTTGGGCAACACAGTGAGATCCCATCTTTAAAAAGAAAAAAGAAAAAACATTCAGTGGTAAGAAAGAATAGTGTTTTCAATGGGAAAGGTATGGGGTGGTGTGGGGGAACCCTGGCCACAGTCAATTTCCTGATCTGGGTGGCGGTTACTTTGGTGTTCAATTCTGTAATTATTCTTCAGGCCATACCTTTCTGTTTTATGCACTATTCATCATGTTTGACATATCTTAAAAACAAAGAAGGAAAAAGGAATGAACACTACGCAATGTGATCCAGATTAGATGCATGGGTTCCAGCCACGTTTCCCACTTTCATCGCAATCAGCATTTTCCAAAATGTGACACACACTTATTTCCAAAATGTGGTACTCCAGATTAGGTGGTATGGGGCATGTTTTAGCTGCCATCAGACAAGACATTAATAGCATTAAATTTCACAATGAGAAAGTTATTTTTTAGACAGGATCTAGCTTTGTCATGCAGACTGGAGTGCAGTGGTGTGATCTCAGTTCACCGCAACCTTGGCCTCCCGGGCTCAAGCCATCCTCCTGCCTCAGCTTCCCGTGGAGCTGGTATTTTTTGTAGAGATGAGATCTTGCTATGTTGCTTAGGCTGGTTTCAAACTTCTGGGCTCAAGCGATCTGCCCACCTTGGCTTCCCAAACTGCTGGGATTACAGCATGAGCCACCGTGCCCAGCTGGTTATTTTTTGATTCTCTTCCAACCCTTCTGATAATGTCAAGGAGAGAATCTCAGTTGGTTCTATAATGTCTTCATTACCACCCTAACTTTGCCATCTCCCCTATAACAAGATAAAGCATGCTTTAGACTCAAAGCATCTAAGGAGGCTGTAAGGACATTGCTTTTGGTGTGTGTGGAATACACAGTGGCTTCTGCTTATGGCAAGAGATGGTGGTCCTCCACTTTTCAGTCACACGTTTTCTAATAGATTTAAGGAAAATCTGAGCTTATATAGAGAAAAATATTCAGTAAATAATGCCACAGGCAGTAATGTGGCTATGGCAAAAAGTTGTCAAGGTGATAGGTGACTAGCTGAGCGCTAAGAAGCATGGATTTAAAAGAAAGAAATTAAATAGCCTTTGGGTCTGAGCTGAAATTCTCTCTCCACCACTTACTGAGTGTCCTTCAGAACGGAACCTCTCCAAGCCTTAATTCCCTCATCTACGAACAAGAAGAATGATAGTCCTGTCAACGTCAAGAAACAGAGGGAGGCTCCTCAAAACTGTGGAGTTTAATTGGGAACAAGCAGCAGCACTGCATGTGGAGCCCCAGCCTTAGTAAACTAGGGGCGCATCAGAGGGGAGGCAAGGAGGGCTTCGAAAGGCCAAAGGAGCAGTGCATGCTCGGTGGTTTTTTTTTTTTTTTGAGTTGCTCTATTGCCCAGGTTAGAGTGTAAGAGTGTAGTGGTGTGATCTTGGCTTACTGCAACCTCCACCTCCCGGGTTCAGGCGATTCTCCTGCCTCAGCCTCCTGAGCAGCTGGGATTACAGGCACACACCACATTTGGCTACATGGTTGTTTTGAAAGGAAGAGAACACCGATTCCAGGGGCTTATCCCAGGAGCGGACGTCAATTCATAAGTGGACACAGCCTATCAAGCAAGTGTTCTTGTGCATCCGGCTAGCCGTCCTTGTGACTCACGTAGCGAGCTGCAAAGTCCTGAGAAGTTCTGGCAAAAGGTCTTGTTTCAGGCATCTGTGCCTCAGAGCCCTTCCCAGAGGCTTCGGAAGGGCTCTGATTATAGGCAGGTGTGCGGGAGGGGCCTCCTTCACAACCTCCCGGCTGCATTATTTTGTTGTTGCTCTTAGGGTTGGACAAAAGTGGCTCCATTTTGATTCTGACAACTTTCACAGAGCCTGGGGCTCAGGGCTGTTGTGGGGACTTAACTAGTGCAGGGTCTGCTGCAGAGTTAGCACGGGGAGCAGTGGGGAAGAGGTGAACCCTGATCTTTATGAACACGAGGTAAGTCCTGAACACCCTTGAAACCTGTTTCCGATCTGAGGGTCTGCACACCACACAGTTGGCCAGATGGTAGCGGAAGCAGTTCTTTCCAAGGGCACAAATCTCTTAAATTCCTAATTAAGGGCTGTGTAGGCAGGACCTCCCTCTGGCCCATCCCACCTACCAGGGAGGGACATCTAGGCATTCCTCACACACAGAAGAACTTGGGTCAGGTACCTGGGGTGGAAACAAGAAGGAATTGTCCCACCCCCAAGGCAGGAGACACCCCAACCTCCTCCCCATGGGCTTCCTGGGGAGGCCTCTCAACAGGCTGTGGAGCCCCCTGAGCAGCACAAGCAGGGCACTGGGGCCTCAGCCTGTGGGAAGCTGCAGGCACAGAAGCGGGTTCAGCGGAGGAGGCGCTCAGACAGGCACCCTGAGCCCCAAGTAGACTGACCCTTCACCCCTGCTGAAGTGGCAGGGGCCAGGCCTCCCCTCGGCCCAAGGATGGCAGCACAGGCAGGGGCACCTGGCAGGTGTGTGGTTCAACCAAGTCCTAGCTCATGGTTGTCCTTTGAGAGTGCGGGACAAGACTAAATTCTGCCCTGAATGGTGCTTCGGGCACCTATATGGATGCGTGGAAAGGAAGGCTTACGAAGTCAAGGACGCTGTAACTGTATTCAGTGGTTTAACCTTGATCTTGTATCATAAGAACCAGGAGGACAATTGTATTCCAACAGTACCCTGGTAGGTTGAAAACCTGTTAAGCTGAATACCCTAATGGAGAGTTTTGCTTTCCTGTTCTATTTTGCACTTCAATTTCTGGTGGGTTCTCAATTATTTGGCTAACTGGTTTCCAGAACCAAGCAATACACAATTTGTGAATGTTAAAGAACAAAACACAGTTCATGAGCCTGGTTGAGTAAAACAACTTTCTGAAGTAAAATAAATTATTTAAATGGATGTTTCTCCTAAAGTGACTTTCTAAATATTAAAAAAAAATAAAAAAATTAAAAAAACCTGCCACCAAACTATAAAAATCCTTAAAAAGAGAGAAGGTACAAAGAGATGATCTTACAATAAGGTTTTAAATTCAGAACCTAAACTCAGGCATGTGCAAATGGAAGCTCATCATTCCAAGAATCACCTCTCGTCTCCAGAACCTTCTTGAATGTGAAAGGCATCGCTCTGCAGAACCTTCTTAAATGTGAAAGTCATCACGTCCTGTTGCCTCCACCAGGGCTCAGATCTTTTTTTTAAAAAATACAATTACTTTATTGATTTCTTACAATCGAATACTGCCAACTAGCATTCCTTCCATTCACGGATCATTAAAAACAAAGAACAGACTTCCTTGGTATTTTCGAATGATGCATTATGCAATAAACAGAGTTAGAACTTAAAATGCACCCTTATTAATTATGTAAACTGGTAATTGGTGTTAAGAAGCATAACTAATAATTTGGTTTCTTCATAACACGGAAATTTAAACATTTCTCCTGATAAGTCTTGAGGTTATCATTGTTATGAGTAGTGCACAGTGTGGCACACATGGTTTCATCTAGAAAGGAGTGTCTTACACACCTTAAACACAACATCATTAACAAAATGCATACATCAATGCCTGAGACAAAGTATGTTTCAAATATGAAGCAGCCCCTCAGGCTGTCATTTTATATTTAGGTTTTGCATGATCATTTATGGCATTATAGATTAATTACATATAACATACTTTCAAACATCTTAACCTTGAAGATAAGAAAAATAATTGTTGCTTGAAAAAAATCTTCCAGGAAGCCATTTGGTTGGTATCAGGAGAAACTGACCCTCCATGAGTTTAGTGTCTGCCAGGTCGGCATCATTAGCTCGTCAGTGAATCAGATATGCAACATGCTTCACAGTGACTGTTCCCCACGTCCTAGCAATGCCTCTTCTCCCACAGTACGCCAGATGACGAGGCATTTCCAGGATTACCCTCGCCTGTGGCTTTCCCTTTTCATTCTTTGTTGCTGCATTAACTGTATTATTTAGTATTATTTTCTCTTCTCCCTTCTTCTATGGCCTTCCATTTTAATTACTCATAAACCCTTTCAGAATATCCTGAGAGAGCTCCATAAGGGGATGCTCTGGAGATGGAAAATCCGAGGGAGAAGATTGGGTACTGGAACGTACTTGACTTTCCTGGCATCTGCTGCAAACCTCTGCAAGGTTGAAGAGGGTGTAGCAGTTTCCGAATGCAGAGGCACGCTCCGTAACTGACTTTTCTACAAAATCAGCACCCACATTCAGCTCCTTTTCTACTGGACCTTTTAGAAGTCTGGCCTTTTCAGCCTTTACCTGTTTACACTTTCTTTCCTTAATCTTTCCTTCTCTGCCACAAGGGATTCTACATGCCTCTTCAAATCTGCAACTGGGTTGCCTGCTCCTCTACAGTTGTTCATTGTGCTTTGAGGCTTTGCTTCCAATACACGGCTCTGCTGGCTCAGTCTTTTTCTGAAGTAAAAACAGTCGTGTGTCTGGATCCCTGTCACAGACGCCCTGCGTCTCGGGCGGGCATTCCTCTGTGGAGGGCTGTGCTTCTGCGTCTTCCGCAGAGGGGCTGTGAGAGGCCTGAAAATGGGCAGCCCCATCCTTGTCTGCGTTCTACCCGGCCCTTGTCCGCGTCTCCTGGGCAAGGCGGCGCGGTTTCGCGTGGCTATGCCTTTGTAGTTCCAGCGGAAGGTCAGCCTGCTCAGCCTGTGCCAGCTCCGTAGCTTCAGAAGGACACACCACAGCCTTTCTGTGACAGGAAATCGCCTCTTCATATTTGCCTGCAGCTAATCAACAAACTGCTCTGACGATGAGCCAGGTTGAGGGGGCCTTCAGTTACTTCCACAAGACCCCAGGGGAGGCAGCAGTGGGGGAACATGGAGGGGACAGCAGAGCAGTGTGATGCAGCTGTGGAGACAGCAGCCCCTCTCAAATCTTTAACCTGCCTCAGCCCTCCCAGTCCCCACTCTGACTCCTATCAGCCCTTGCAATCTGTGATTTCGACCCATATAACACCTCTTCGATCTGTGCCCAGCAGGGACTGGGGCACACTCTTCTGCAGAAGAGGCCCATCGACCGTGCAGGTGACACAGCTGCTCCTGGCTCAGGGAGTTCCCCAGGGACTGGCCACTCACCCTGGGCTCCCAGGGACCCCAGCCCAGCCTGGGCTCACACATGGGCAGAGGTTCCATGGAGGCAATGAGGATTTGTCACTGCCATGACTGTTACTTGAGGCTTTAAGTAGAAGACCATACGCAGCCTTCTAACCGAGTGGGAACCTGAGGTTGCGTGTCTGTAGGAATTTTATCTGTTGCTAGAAAAGTGGACTGTTTCATACGCCTTATGCTGAATGTACAAGCCTTGGAATCCAGTTGTGGATCATTCCTGTGCTAAGCATGAATACATTTTTTTTCAACTTCAGTTTTTACTTTTGTCCAAGTTATAAGTGAATGTAGTTTAAAGTATCAAACAGATCTACAAGGTTAAAACAGAACAAACAGCAGTTCCCTGTCTCCCTCCTCGCATTTTCCCATCTCCGAGGCAACCACTTTCCCCTCTCTTGCTTTTTAAATATTTACCACTGTTGCTAAATAAGATACTTCTTCATGTCTGAATTTTAAGCTGTATATATATGCTATATAAATATGCTACACACACACACACAGTCTACTGATGTTCTACTATCTATTGTTGTGTGACAAACTACCCCCAACCAACCTTAAACAATGATAGTCTATTGTCTATATTTTGATCACAAAACTGCCATCTGGGCAGGGCTGATGGGACTGCCTGTGTGTGCTCTCAGGCCTCAGCAGGCCTGGCTTGCAGGCTGGGGGTCTGCATGGCTGCCCACCTGGTGCTGGCTGTGGGCTGAGAGCAGCCCCTCCACAAGGGCTTCTCCAGAGCTGCTTGGGCTTCCTCACAGAAGGGCAGGTGGGTTTCCAGAGACGGGAAGCTGCCAGTCTCTGAAGGCCTGGGCCTGCAACTGGCAGTGTCCCTTCTACCACATTATTAGCTTAGCAGCCCTAGAGCCTGTCAAGATTCAAGAGGTGGAAAGAGAGTTTATAATCATCTTCAAGTCACACCTTCCCACTGAGGAAAAAGAGCATTTAGCTTCCATTTCACCAACTGCATTCCCTATCTTCCAGTCCTCCTGATAGAGGTCTACAGTAAACTAGATCCTGACTCGGCATTTCTATCGTGACGACTGTGTAAACGCTATGGCCAGATCGTAAACTGTGACTAGCTACCTTTTCTTGCTTGCACTGCTGTTTTCTCTGAAGCCAATATTCGTCTTATCTTCACATGTGGATCATTCTGTACGTACTACGAATCCAACCCGAGGCTCTATGCCAAGTACTTCAGTGTTCTCTCAGGCTCTTCTGGGGAATGCGGCTTTCTATCCATGTCACTGTACTGCTGCCCTGGGCGGGACGTCCCGAGACGGGCTGCCAGGCACCACCCTGGGGCTGAACTGCTCCCTCGCCACTGTCCCAAGCACTTGCTCCACTGCAGCTTGGAGGACCCTGGGTCCTGTCACTACGGTTTCCTCTCTGTGGCTTCTGCCCTCATTTCTGCCCATATTTCCTGAGAAAGAAGGTGAGGGACATTTATCTGTTGAGAGCTCACCCGTCTGCAGTGTTTTTACTCCAGTGGCACTGAAATGTGTCTCCATGGTGGCAATCATTGTGCCCCCAACGGCCCTTATTTTGCTCTCTAGGAACTTTTTAGAGCAACCTCCTCTCCTTTCACGATGGCTTTCTCGCCTCCATGAAGGTGTCCACCATCTTTTTCTACAGCTTTCCTTTTCCTCCACGGTCTGTGTTCCCCACGGAGCTTGTTTCTTGTTTGTTTCAGGAAGTTTTCCTCCATGAAGGGCGATCCCTGGCTGTGCATGGATAGGCATGAGCGGGGTGACTGGAAGCTCCAAGCACACCAAGGGGCTTGCAGACTGAGATGCTCTGGAGGGTGGCCTGGCTGGGTCCCTGGGTTGAGGGATCTCTGAGGTCGGGTGTCTCCTGCTGGGATGGAGAGAGAACTGACAGCTTCACCAGTCCCTGGTCATGCAATGAGATTAGATGGAGTCTTCCCATCTCTGGACTGGAAGGGGAGGGCCGGGCTACCCATGCCCTGGGGACTGCCTGGGCACGAGGGCTGCAGTCTCAGCACCCCTTATGCACTTAGCCACACATCCCCCTGAACAGGCCTGGTCCTGGCCCAGAGACCTTCGTTTTGCCTCTGTAGGAGATGGCTCTCCAGGGCCCACCAGTAAGATGTCAGGACAGGTCTCCTCCGCAGACCACGATGGAATCTAGGGAGCTGCCTGCCTACTGAATATATTGTTTGCAACAGTGATTCCAGCCATCCCTCTCCACCCCAGCCCAGAGGTCCCCGGTGCTGCTCAGTCCCAGAGCTGGGGGTCCTGTGGTGTAGGCTAGGGCAGTTCCAGCTGTTGCTGCTGCTGGCTTTGGAGTCGCCTTTCTCAGGTCAGCGATGCCTGGACACTCACTCATCCTCTGCTTTCCAGGATCCAAAAGTGCTGTTTGCTCCTCTGCTCTCACCCGCCATGCAGTATGGATTGGGTTTAAAATCCTCCCTTTCTTGCCTCTTTGTGGACTTGGAGAAGGGAGTGACAGCAGGAGCGTGCTACTCTGCACTCTCCATCCAGAGCCTGTAGTAATGACTTGCAGCCAGTCAGGCCTGGCCCCAAGCACAGCTAAGTGGGCCCAGGCCACCAGGGCCACCCCTGGCTCTTCTCACAGGTGCAGCAAGTGTACCCTGCTCTCTCCATACCTGGCCAGGCTCCGACTCCCTGGCCTGTTCCCGGCTTCTCCATACCGGGCCAGGCTCAGACTCCCCTGGCCTGTTCCCGGCTCTCCATACCTGGCCAGGCTCCGACTCCCTGGCCTGTTCCCGGCTCTCCATACCTGGCCAGGCTCCGACTCCCTGGCCTGTTCCCGGCTTCTCCATACCGGGCCAGGCTCCGACTCCCTGGCCTGTTCCCGGCTCTCCATACCTGGCCAGGCTCCGACTCCCTGGCCTGTTCCCGGCTCTCCATACCTGGCCAGGCTCCGACTCCCCGGCCTGCTCCCAGCTCTCCTTCTAAGGCCCCACTTAATCCACTTACTCCCAGGTCTTCCTGGGACCTCCTGGTCCATTCTGGCTAGAAGGGACCTCCTCTCCCCAGCTGGAAGGAGTTCTATGCCGGGCAGGTCACAGCTGCACATCCCATCCTGCCTGCCCTCCCAAAAGGCACTGCTGGGTAGGCCCGGCTCCTTCATCCATGCGCTTTCCTCCTTCCCACCCTGGCCCTGCACACCCAATGTTCTACTGACCAGCTGCAGGCACAGCAGAACCTCACAGGCCTTGTTCTCTGAACACCCCGCAGTGGCCTTGAGAGGCTCTTGTCCCACAAAGGAGTCCAAGCTGTCGCTTCGGCTGCATGCGCTCACCACGGGCCCTCCTTGCTGCACTGTCCTCAGGCCACACACAACTCTGGAGAAAGCCCATCCCCACCTGTGACTTTCTCAGCCTGTCCCCGTGAAGCCTCTCTGGACGCCTGCACTGTCCCCTCAGCCCTTCCTCCTGGCACCTGGGCCATCACAGCCCCTCCTGCCTGGCCTCCCACTTCCTGACTCGTGGCGGCGCTGCTGGGTGGTGGAGCCGCTGCAGTGGCCTCTGGTGCTGCCTCTGCACAGGCCTTGCCTCCGCTGGCAGCCCCTTCCCAAGCTTCATGCCCATCCCCTCCCTTCTGCGGCCTGACATCCTCCTCAGGGGCCAGGAGGCCACCACCCCAGGCTGCGTGATCCCAGTTCTTTCCTGAGGTCCTTCCTAACAGGAACTGGGGAGGCGTCAGTTTCTCTCCAGGAGGGTGGCTTCAGGTCCTTCCCCAGGCCGGGCCACCACCTGCGCCATCTTCCCCTGGGTCCAGGGAGCTGGCACTGACCCTTCGGGGTGGAGAACACACTCACGGGTCTGTGAGCGTCGCCAGCCCCTGGTCATGGAATGAGGTTGGTGGTGTCTACCTCTCCCTCCCTCCCCCACGGTGTCTCCTTGAGGAAAAGACAGAGTCTCGCTCTGTGCCCTGGGCCCTGGCCGACAGGTGCTGTGGGACAGCCCAGGGAATGGCCAAGTCCTCCTGCAAACGAGGGTCGGTGCCTGGTCACTCTTTCTGTTGAGTCCTTTTAGCGAGGGGCCACATAAGAGGTTGGGCCCCCAGTGGACCCATGAGAGCCATCCTGTGAAGGTGTGGCACCAGATTGAGTCAACCACGTTCCTTAAAGGAGTGAACGCAGACGGGGGGCTCAGCATGACTGACGTGGGGAGAAGGCCGGGCCGTCTTCTCTGAGCTCTGGGTAGGGTGTGGGTGGGGGCGGTCTGGGCCTGACCCAGGCCCTAGTTGGGCACAAAACTGCCAGGTCACTGTAGGCAGAGACCTGACCTGACCCTCGTGGATACGATTTCCACTTCCCCAGATGGGGTGGGGTGGACTGGGCTGGGGCTGCCATGGCCTCCATGGCTCCAGGGACCTGCCATGCTCTGGGGCCAGCAGGGAAGGTGAGGCTGTCTGAAGAATCTTTGAGCTCAGTACCTGCAGGAACCCCCTTGTTCACCCCCCTGACTACTCCTCACTGGGGCCTGGGGGCGCTGGGGCATAGGGACAGGTGTCCGTCTGGTTCTGTGCTGCCTGTGAGGGAATAGCTCCCAGGCTTCATGGGAGGCCCTGGGGGACAGGGTCAGCCTTGCCTGAGAGGCTCAGAGAGGAACTTGGCCACTGCTCCTCAGAGGGTGGGCAGTGTAGAGGGGAGGGGAAGGGGCTGGGATGTCTCCTGTTTGGGGCTCTCACAGTCAGGCTGCCTGGGCCAGGGCAGCACCCCACAGCCTTCTACACCCCAGCACCAAACCCCCAGACCCTCGCTTGCCTGTCCCTGCAGGTACTTGGCTCCAGGAGAAGGTTCTGGGGGCAGGAACAGATGGGGTGACCGTGGCCTCTGGGATATCTCGGGGGTGGCAGGACGCACAGACTGAAGGCCGCCTGAGGTGGCTGAGCCCTGGCGGAGGGAAAGGCTCCGAGGGCAGGTGCGGGGATGTCTTTGGTGGCCTCCCACAGCCAGCCCCGTCTGACGGTGGCAGAACAAAGGCAGCCGTGCCCAGTCGCTGTCGTTCAGGCGCCGCGAGGCACTCTGACAAGGGACCCTATTGATTGTGTCTTTGAAGAAAATTCACTGTAACCAGATCAAATGAGCTTGTTAATCCCGACACCCCGGGAAATGGTGCGGGGAACAGAGGCCGTGCTCACCGTGGCTTTCATCCTGGTTTCTGGCAGCTCTCGGGGAAGCCAAGCCACGGAGCTTCCCTCACGGAGGGGGAAGGAGCGCAGGCTGGGGTAGGGCTGGCTGGGGAAGGGACTGCCCCATGGCCGGCCAGCTCTGCCCGGGACCCGAGGCAGGTGGCATCCGTGGGTGCTCGGGACACTGGGTGGGCAACGGGGCCAGGCTGTGTCACCAGGAGCCAGTTTCCCCTCCTGGTTGGGAAGGCACTGGAGGGCCCTGTTCCCCTCCCCCAGGCCCAGGCCAGCTTCTGTCCCCAGAGCACAGGATTAGGCCTGGAGCTGCCAGGGCACTGACTCAGACCCAGGGTATAGACAGGGCCATTCAGAGTGTTGGCCAAGGAACTGCGGGGAGGGGGTGTTGCAGGACCCATGACCCCCACCAGGCCCTGCAGAGCTGGTGCAGGAGGAAGCGGGGGCAGGGTTGGACACAGTCACATGCGTCAGGGTGACGGGGGCGCTCTCAGTCCTGCATACTAATTACATTTTTAATCAGGCAGAATGAGACTCCGGCATCAATCTGCCACGTAGCCGACTCTGAATCGTGCTGGAACTGACAGGAAGGTTCCAGGCGGTGACATTGGCTCAGCAGTGAGGGGTGGAGACTGAGCTGGGTCCCTTGCCCTGGGTGCAAGGGGCATTCCACTGCTCAGGCTTCCCAGAGGCGCCCCACACACCAGATGGCACTCCACACTTGATTTTATTCCCTGACATGGATTTGCAGAAAAGGCCCCATTCCCTGGCCTGGAGGAGGCAGTGGGGCCCGGGCAGAAGGGGAGCCAGTCTCATTGCTGGCCAGGTCTCAGCCTTTCTTCCAGCTCCATCCTCTTCCCTGCAGTTTGTTTGAAAACTGAGCTGCAAACATTAATAAAATGCAAAACTAAAACCAAAAGCAAACGTTTGAGTTGTTAAAATCCAAATTAAAAATCCCCCTTGGTGTCAACAGGTCCTATTCCTAAAGCTAGTGGGGTGGGGCAGGAGGGTTGGCCAAGCTCGGCCAGCACATCAGCCGTCAGGTTCCTTTTCACACTCGACCTCCTCCTCCTCCTCTTCCTCGGGGCCCAGGTGGCCCTGGTTGCTCGGCTGCTTCAGGACAGCTCTGTACTTGAGGGTCACGGCCGCCCACAGGACGACCTCCACCAGGCTGATGATGCTGATGACTTGTGCAGAGCCCAGCCGTGAGGGGACAAAGATGAAAAGGCCTGATGTCGAGGTGCAGCTTTGCCTCCGGCCCTGCAGCAGGAACCCCAGGATCCTCCCTTGGCCTCTGGAAGCCTCTGCTCGCCTGTCTGTAACGAGGGCCTGCTCCAGGAATGAATGCCCTGGGTCAGTGCAGAGCTGAAGGAGTTAGAGGCATCCTGAGAACTCCCAAGGCTTACAACATGCAACCTGGGGGCCCAGGTCCACCTTCAGGGCACATTGTTGGTGAAGAACGGTGCTGGACAATTTCTTAGGTGTAAGCTCATAGCTTTCATCAGGTTCTCTAGAGGACCCCAAAAGGTCAGCACCCCTACATTAGTGGGACAGATAGAGCCCCACCTCTCTCCACTGTGGTTGTCCCCAAGGAAGGGAAGGTGGTGCCAGAAAGCAGGACCCTCAGGAAGGGTCTGGTGAGCTGGGAGGGCCTGGGGGTCCTGAAACCCCACCCGGGAGGCTGCAGTGCTGGGGGAGCCCAGGGGATACAGATGAGGGCAGGGGGCACCGCAGGAGGCAGGGGAGGGCTCGCCAGGACTAAGGGGGATGGGACACAGAGGGGGCCGCCTGCCCTCCCACCCTGGAGGTCTTCACTGCTTGGAGGTGGCCTTCCACCCTCGGTCCTGGGCCCTGGCTGGCTGGAGGGAGCTTCGGGGAGGCCCTGCCAGGCCACCTTCAGCTGAGGCAGCAGCTGAGAGTGACCAAGGGCCAGGGGTGGGGAATAGGAAGGCCCATGGCTCTGTGTGCTATTTCGGGCAAGTGGTGGGGGCGTCCAGGGCTGACTGCACTGAGGTGGGGACAGAGAACTGTGGCGGCAGAGCACTGCGCCCCCTGCTGGTGCCGCCTGTCAGTGCAGGCAGGGCTGGGCCCACAGCAGGATGACCTAGGCTTGAACTTCAGGACACAGAGTCCCGAGGGTCAGCAGAGGGACTCTGTCCTTCCTCTTCTGCCCAGCTCCAGGTTAGGAACACCACGTTTACTGCACACAACGGGCTGGACACTGTACTCCCAGGGCACTCTGGATGTTAGGAAATTCAAAGCCAGGCACAGGGGCCAGGTGGTGACCTGCAGACCCCTTGGCCAGCTGGAGCCAAGCCCCTAAGGCGGCGTTAGGACAGGCCCACGTCCCCTTGGAGATAACTGTGAATCAACAGTCACTCAGGGCAAGAGCCAAGCCAGGGACAGCTCTCTTCCTTGTCTTCAGGAAACAGTTTCCAGAGCGGCCAAGGACCATTCTCTGGCCTCTCATTCCTTCACGTTCCTATAAACATAGTCCCCAAAGCCTGCACACCCTGTCGAGCTGTACTGGCCATGGAGGGGCCTGATCTCTGGTTCCTGGGTCCTTGGGGAAGGGGCCCAGGCCTGACCCCGGGCCTGGAGCCACCATCCCAGGCAGGAGAGCTGGGCGTCTCTGCAAGGCCCATCAGGTGGGCTTTGTGCTAGGACTGGGGGAGCGAGGGGTGGAGTGTGACCCATCACAGCGCCTGTACCCCTCCAGTGAGGGATGGCATGGGCTGCCCCGCCCGCCCCTGGGCTCTCCCAGGGCACTCACATTGCAGTAGATGCGCTTCTGCACGCCGTAGCACAGCACCAGCACGTCGAAGGCTTGGTTCAGGACGCCCATCACCATGGCTTCTGACTCCAGGGGGCCACTCTCCTGCAGGGACAGTGCTGCAGCCATTGCACCTCCTGGCACTGCCCTGGGCTCCTCGAGGCCTCCTGGTGAGTAGGTGCCCAGGGGGGTCGGGAGCCAGAGGGAGGTGAGGGGCACCAGGCTGGAGGGCTCACCTTGACCAGAACGGCAAAGAAGAGACCGGTGCTGAGCTCCTGCATGTGCTTGGACGCCATGCGGCGGTCGTTGCAGTGGTCCGCCTGCTTCTGCAGGGTATCGGGCGCCATGTCTAGTTGCTCCCTATAGCCTGGGAAGAGGGGGCGGGGTCGTGGGTGGTGCTGTATGGGGCATGAGGTTGGGGGGTGGGGAGTAGGGAGTGGGGAAGGGCAATGGCTGGGGGATGGGCTGCATGGTGCTCCGCCCCAGGTGATAGATTAGGATCTCAGCACCTAGCTCCCAGGGCAGCAGAAAGTGGCCCTCTGAGGTCAGCGTCCTTCTCTCGGCTGTGTCCAGGGCTGGCTGTGGACCCCCTGCAGCTTCCGCAGTACTGGTCCATAGGGAGAGTTCTCAGGCCAGGTTCCCCTACGCTTGGGTCGCCCGACCTTTGGACCTCCACTGTCACTCCTGAATGGTCTTGGGCCATTCAGCACCCACTGTGGGTGAAGTGTGTGTACAGGGGCATGATGAGCGCATAGTGCCAGAACTATGCCGGGTCCCGCAGCAGCCCCGAGCAGAAGTACAGTGCCATCTGCGGGGTGAGTCAGAGCCTGGCCAGCCCAGAGCTTCCCGGACAGTCCTGGAGGGCCCATGCCACCCACAGCCTCGCCGTTGGCAGCCTTGGTGTGCACAGACCTGACGGACTGCTGGCTGCTGAGGAAAGCCCAGGAGGACCAGTGCCAGGACCAGTGCCCCTTTCTGCATAAGGGGACCCAAGGGGAGGCCAGGAGGCTGGGCAGAGCCCATGGGTGCCCATACTTCTCTCCAGGAGACAAATCTGGCCTGCCTGGGCCTCCCAAATGCCCTCAAGGTGGCAGCACTGAGAATGGCCCAGACATGTCCCATCGCTGCTGAGTCACTGCTGGGCACCTCCAGGAGGGAACGGTCTCTGGTCTACCCCTCCCCAGCATGGGGCTGGGGCTGCTACTCTGGCCCAGGAAGGAGGAAGGAGAAGCCTGTGGCCATGTATGACCGGGGCTGCAGACACTGTCTGCTGGAGACACAAGCAGAAGCCGAGGAGGCTGTGGGTCTTTGTTCAAGGAGGCCAAGTCCATTGCTCCATCTGGCTAGAGTGGGAGGCAGGCGAGAAAGCCCAGGATGCTATCCCCTGCCCCGTGCAACACAGGCCTCAGGCTCCTGGCGCTTTCTCTCGGACTTAGGCCCACCTTTGGTCGGGGCCGACCTCATCCCCTCTGGTACTGAACCCGCCCAGCTGAAGCCATGCTTCACCTGGGCACCTCTGTGCCCCCCAGTACTCCACCCCACAGCCGCCAAGAGAGGCAGTTTCCGGCCTGCCAGCCTCTGCCCTTCTCGTCTCCGACCATCTGACCCTCCCAGGGGCGGAGCCACAGAGGGCGGAGTTCCAGAGACCCTTGTTCTGGGCAGGAGGCAGGACCGGGGCAGGAGGAGATACCCAGAGTCTCTAGGGACCAGCACACAGCCCGTCCCAGCTGGCGCCACAGTCCCTGAAGCTGCTTGTCCGCAGTCCCCCAGTTTTCAGGGCTGGGTGTCAAGGCCAGTGCTACTGCCTGGGAGTGAGTGAATGGGTTCCTTGCAGAGGTCCAAGGTCACTTCTGTGTGTCTCGCTGGTTCCCTTGCTCCCTGGCTGCTGTACACACACACCCTCCTGTGACCTTGGCCAGACAGACAGCCAGCTCCCGTTACTCTGTGCACACGGGCCCTGGAATCCAGGGCGTAGCGGTGGTGACCTGCTGGGCTCCCTAACTCCACTTCCCTTCCAGCCCCTGCTGGGCCCTGGGTTAAGTTGGGGGCAAGTCTCCAGGGGAGGTGGGCACAGCCTCCACTCCCAGACACATCTGGGCTTTGTTCTCAGCGGTGGCCCAGTTCCCCAGATGACCTGGGTGAGGTTGATGAAGGGCCCTGGCCCCTCCTGGCTGGTGGAGGTGGCTCAGGGTCGGGTGGGATGGGTGGGGACCATGGCTTTCCCACAGGCCCAGCCGTCCCCCTGAGATAGCCGTGGTGTCCTGATGCAGAAGCTCACTGGGGACTGCGTGTCCCCTCACACCTTTCTGTGCTCTCTGCTGCTGCCCTGCCCTGTCCCCAGCACAGTTCCCGGGGCCGAGGAACAGGAGCACTGCAGACCTTCTGGTGACTCCCTGCCATCGGATTCCCAGGCAAGGGTGCGTCTGAGCTCCCTGGCAGGCGAGCCAGGAGAATGCAGCCTTTTCAGACTCTGGCTGACTCTGGAGCGGCTCTGATCCCTGGAACTCCAGCTTAGCTTGTACCTCCTTGAAGGTGATGGCATTAGAGGCAGGGGCATGGGAGGGGCCCTAGCAGGGCACAGCCACTGGCAGTTCTGGGACTCAGGGGTTGCTGTGCCTTCTCTGCCAGGCCTAGAGCCACTGGAGTGTAGAACAGAGACAGTCCAGCAGGCACGGCCCAGCCCCTCTCAGCTGTGCGTGCCGCAGGTGCTTGGCTGGGCAGACACTTGTGACTGGGGGCAGGTCAGGGCAGCCAGGCCCAAGCAGGTCCTGATGGCTTCAAACCCAGCAGAGTCTGAAGTGTCAGAAAATAAATCCACTGGGGTCAGCTGAAGCCATCCAGTTCTTGTGAACAGACTGAATCTGCTGTGTGACCAAGCCCCTGAAATACAGCCTGTCCCTGCCCCTGGGCTGGGCTGGGGCCCAGAGCTGACTCACCAGCACCCACTGCTCCCGCTGGCCCGAGGGTCCTCTGGGGTCCTGGTCCCAGGATGCTCAGGCCCTGCACGGGTGAAGCTCAGCCTTGGGGGCTGTGACAGGCGTCCCAGAGCAAGCCCAGCTGTCCACCCCATAGGCTGCCACCTCCCTGCAGGCCCAGGCCTACACCCACGGCCAAGTCCGCTTCTT
>NW_022680851.1:0-67565 GCF_009764315.1 Trachypithecus francoisi
ACGCCTTTGCCAGCAGCCTGAAGCCAGAGCAGGCTTCGCCCTCCACCCACTCCCACACCACCAGTCCCCTGGAGGAGTTCAAACGGTAGATGTCCCTTGCGGCTTCCCACCACTGCTGTCTCCCCCGCTTTCCCCTCCTAAGGTGTCGCCCACAGCAGCCTCTCCCCAGGGCATGGAGGGCAGGGTGAGGGGAGTCCCTTTCTGCTCACAGCGCACGTGAGGCCTCTCCAGGCCTAGGCAGGTGCCCTCTCTCCCCACCCAGTTGGCTCCCAGAGCCTCTCTCTCCAGACTGGCCAGAGAGGCCCCATTGTGCTTCCATCTCTTGCATCTCATCTTCTTCAACCCTGTCTGGAGAAGAGCTGGGGCAGCCCTGACTGCCAGGCCCATTAGGGCCAGCAGAGTGGGCTGTTTGTATGGGACTGAGGTGAGGTGTGTGCAGGAGCGGCACTGACTTGGCCGCCTGCGTGCTGTGTGTCCTTGGGATGTTCCCTAAACTCTCTGAACCTTGGTTTCTTCCTCTGAAGAATGGGGCTGAACCTCCCGGAGGTGCCCAGTGCTCTCCCCCGGCAGAGCCAACCCTCACTGATGGGCGCTGTGGGCTCACCTGTGAGTAGGGCGTCCTTACTGGGCAAGCAGCAGATGACCCTCCTAATCCCCTGCAGGGCTGCTGTCCCGAGGTTCGTCCAGCAGAAACTCTACCTATTCCTGCAGCATTGCTTTGGCCACTGGCCCCTGGACGCATCGTTCAGAGCTGTGAGTGTTGGCCTCGTCACACATGTGCCTGTGTCCTCTGTGTTCCCTGAGGTGGGAGGTCCTCTGGGGCAGATGAAGGAGGAGAGCAAGTGTTTTCCCAGAGGCCTTGGCAAGGAGGGGTCTTGGAGGGCCACATTGTTCTTTCTGTTTGTTTCCAAATCCAACCCTCAGGAAAGCCCTGCCCTGTCCCACCTGTCTGCTGCAGGGCAGGTTCCTACCCTTGCCTGACCAGGGAGCACTGTGCCCCCTGGGCTGGGAAAAGGGCACCTATGACCCTGGCTTCTGGAGGGCCAGCAAGAGAGCCAAACCTCACAGAGCTGTGTACGTCTCTCCTGCGCCCTCTGGGTGACGTGGGAAGAGCCAGTCCTACCCAGCTGCCGCCTGGGACCTGGGCTCCAGGCCACCAGAGGATTTGGCCCCCAGCCACTGAGCCCTCAGCACACACCTCCCCCCACAGGTCCTAGAGATGTGGCTGAGCTACCTGCAGCCATGGCGGTATGCGCCTGACAAGCAGGCTCTGGGCAGCGACTCCCAGCCCCGGTGTGTGTCAGAGAAATGGTGAGCCTCAGCCCCTCTCACAGACATGCACGGGCTCCCCCAGGTGGATATTGCTCCAGTGGGTGGAGGCCAGGCCAGAGGCCTGTGCTGGGGTCAGCCTGGCCCTGGCCCCCATGGCCGCCTGCAGTCCTCTCCCAGCCCCTGCCGAGTGGAGCACAGACCAGCCCTTCCTAGACTGAACTTTGCCAGGCCCTAGAATTGGTTTCTCATGGAAGCGGTGGGTGACCCATCCTGCCCTGTCCCCTCTCCCTTCTGTCCCAGATGAGTGTTCAGCCATCCCCAAACTATCCCTTGACGCTCATCAGCACAGAGCAGAGCAGTGGTGATCAAGCAGGGAATGAGGGAGGCCGCCTTCCCCTCATCCCCTGCTTGATTCTTACAGCAGACCCCCAGGCTTCTGTGGCACCTCACATGGCCACTGACCCCTCCCCTCACCCACGGCCTTCCCCTTTGGACCCTCTGGGGGATCCTCCCTCAGCCCCCTCAGGCTTTGGGCCAGCCTCTGCCATGGTGGCCTCCGTTCACTTGGAAAGGGGACTCAGCCTTGCTAAGGATGTGGTGTCCTCAGAGGGCCTGGGTCTTACCTGCCTCTGTCCTGCCCTCCCTGCCTGCCCATGGCCCCTGAGTTGTCATCTGGGACAGCTTGTCACCTTGGCCAGGGAGAGTCTGAAAGCCCAAGGGTGAGCAAGGGCATTAGGGACATGGACCAGCACAGCCCCCGCCTCCAGTTGGAAGACTGGCCCTGACCTGCCACCTCGGTCCCCAGGGCGCCCTTTGTCCAGGAGAACCTGCTGATGTACACCAAGTTGTTTGTGGGCTTCCTGAACCGCGCACTCCGCACAGACCTGGTCAGCCCCAAGCATGCGCTCATGGTGTTCCGAGTGGCCAAAGTCTTTGCCCAGCCCAACCTGGCTGAGATGATTCAGAAAGGTAAGTCGTCAGCCTGGGCCAGCCGGGTAAACGTCGACCAAGCCAGACCAGGGCCAGGCCCTTAGCTGGAGGCGACCGGTCTTTAAGAGGGACCCACACGCCCAGAGTGGCTAGCAGAGGGGGCTGTGGAGACTCCTGGGACACATCTGTATGGTGAAGTCTGAAACCGGCTGGATCCTGCCTGCCCTGCAGCCACCAGGCACTGGCGGGGAGGATGGCAGTTGTGCCCACAGAGGGGGACTGCACGGTCCAAGCTGCGGCCCTGTGGCCCCGCCGTTCTGCCTGGCGACTCGTGGTGGTCGCTTGAGGAGGTGAGCCTGGACTCTGCCGTGCATTCATCCTGGCTGGGTTGGGCATTGGTTTCTGTTCCTCCTGCTGTTGTTTACCTCCTGCAGACACTGTTGGGGGTCTGTGAGCCACCAGCTCCCCCACCTGCCCTCCTCAGCCACCTACTGTGTGGGAGATGCTGCCAGGCAGGGCCTCAGGAGGACACCCCTGGGTCACGGCTCCCCAGACACCTCGGAGGCACCTCAGAATTCTAAGTCGGGTACTCTGCCCCCAGGAAGTGGGTGCCAGGTTCGACCATCTCCTGCCTTCTAGGTGAGCAGCTTTTCCTGGAGCCAGAGCTGGTCATCCCCCACCGCCAGCACCGATTCTTCACAGCCCCCACCTTCACTGGGAGCTTCCTGTCACCCTGGCCACCCGCAGTCACTGATGCCTCCTTCAAGGTGAAGAACCACGTCTACAGCCTGGAGGGCCAGGACTGCAAGTACACCCCGATGTTTGGGCCCGAAGCCCGCACCCTGGTGAGTGGGCCGGCGGTGCCTGTCCTCAGGGCCCCTGGAGCCATGTGGCTGAGCAGAGCCAGGGAAGTGCTGTGATCCGGCAGGAAGGAGGGAGGCTGGGTGTTGATTTATCGCCGTATCTCCTTCCCCCGTTTTAGTAAAGTCTCAATTTTTCCTGATAACGAAGGCAGTGTTTGTTGGGAAATTTCAAATTTAGATGATCATCCTTTAGTCTTTAAAAGTCCTCCGGTGGAAGCTGCTCCTCCCGACGCTCAGCAGTCTGGCTGCGCATTGCTCTTGGGGCCCCCGGCCAGCCTGCCTGGGTGGCAGCACAGGCCTGTCCTGCTGGTGACCTGGTAACCTGCCCGCACCTCCCTTGCAGGTCCTACGCCTCGCTCAGCTCATCACACAGGCCAAACACACAGCCAAGTCCATCTCAGACCAGTGTGCGGAGAGCCCGGCTGGCCACTCCTTCCTCTCATGGCTGGGCTTTAGCTCCATGGACACCAACGGCTCCTACCCAGCCAACGACCTGGACGAGATGGGGCAAGACAGCGTCCGGAAGACAGATGAATATCTAGAGAAGGCCCTGGAGTACCTGCGCCAGATATTCCGGGTACGACCTATGGGACCTGCCCCACGGCCATCAGGGTCCCCTTCCCCGAAAGATCCACTCCACCCAGCCTGTGCTCAGCCACGTACCAGTCCCAGGCCCCACACATACGGACCCAGTGTTGTGGGAGGCAGGCCCACACCTCGAGCGTCATATCTGGGTCCCCTTGTTGGCGCTGTTGTAGGCTGGTGGGGTGAAGACTGGTCCCCTCCCTTCATCTTGACGCTGAGGGCAGAGGCACTTCTCTCTGGCAGCTCAGCGAAGCACAGCTCAGGCAGTTCACGCTCGCCTTGGGCACCACCCAGGATGAGAATGGAAAAAAGCAGCTCCCCGACTGCATTGTGGGTGAGGACGGACTCATCCTCACGCCCCTGGGGCGGTACCAGGTGAGAGGCCCGTGTCTCAGAGGAGCATGGGCTGGGCCCTGACCCATCCCTACCTCCCTCCTCCCTCGTGAGCAGAGGCCATCAGGCTCCTCTGAGTTGTATGTGGGGCTGTGTTTTCTCACCCGTCCCTATGGCCTGGCTTTCTAGATCATCAATGGGCTGCGAAGGTTTGAAATTGAGTACCAGGGGGACCCAGAGCTACAGCCCATCCGCAGCTATGAGATTGCCAGCTTGGTCCGCACGCTCTTCAGGCTGTCGTCTGCCATCAACCGCAGAGTGAGTGGGCAGGAAGACTGGCCTGGCCTCTTCAGAGAGGGTTCTGGATGCTCCTGCCCCGGGTGCAGTCCCGGGGTGGCTGGTGGGGGTGGGGCACTGCTGTCCTGAGGCCTATGGTGCCACCACCCCACACCCCCATGCCTCTGTGCTTCAGTTTGCAGGACAGATGGCGGCTCTGTGTTCCCGGGACGACTTCCTCGGCAGCTTCTGTCGCTACCACCTCACAGAACCCGGGCTGGCTAGCAGGCACCTGCTGAGCCCCGTGGTGCGGAGGCAGGTGGCCGGCCACACCCGTGGCCCCAGGCTCAGCCTGCGCTTCCTGGGCAGTTACCGGACGCTGGTCTCGCTGCTGCTGACCTTCGTGGCCTCTGTTCTGCATCGGGCCCCTCCCATGCACGCTGCTGCTCACCCTGGGCTACGTCCTCTACGCTTCTGCCATGACCCTGCTGACCGAGCGGGGGAAGCTGCACCAGCCCTGAGGGTGTCAGCTGCCTTCAGAGCAGGCTGGGGGGATTTGCCACCCAGCCCCACCCTTGGGCCTGAGAGGACCTGGGAAGCCCCTCCAGGAGGGAACACGGTCATCCTCGGGCTTCCGGAGCAGGGTTCCTGCAGCCGCAGAGGCATCTGGAGGAAACGCAACCAAGAAGGGAAGGCAGGCGGGGCCCAGCAAAGGAGTGGCTACCAGGGCTCCACAACCACGCTCTGTGAAGGCGCAGAGCTCAGCGCCGGCCCCTCCCTCCCTCCCTCCGCCAAAGACTCATGGCCCAACCAGCTCTCGGGGCCTTTTTCCAGCGCCCATTTGGGTACTCTGCCGCACTAAGCTTGGGAGCCAGCCTGCCAACAGCCGCCTGGCCTGGCCTCCCGACTGGTTGGCCTTGAGGTGGGCAGAGCGGGTTGTGGCGCCTCCTCTCCCTGTGTGGGACCAGGACGGTGGCTCAGCCTCCACTCCAGGGAAGAATCAAAGTTTCTAGAGTCGTGAGAAAACTATTGAGAGTGGCTGTCCTCTGATTCCTCACTGTGAGGGATGTTCTTCATGTTCTCCCAGCTGTTCCAAGACTGGGCCGTAGAATTCCATGTTTCAGGAGCCTAAGACCCGCCCAGAGCCCAGGTGCTTCACCGCAGACCCCAAGCCATCGAGCACATCGCCCAGAGCAGTGGCCAACATCATGGACCCCTGTGCCTTGTCACAGATGGGTGCTGGTCCTCAGGTGTTGCAGACACTGCTGGGTCCATGGGGTCGGATTCTGCCAGTTTCTGCTCTGCAGCCAAAGATGGTCAGAAGCATTGTCGCTTCACTAACATCAAGTGCTCAAAGACATGGCAACTGTTTGATGGTACTTAAGTATTCAAAATGGACGACAACTGCAGATTCTCTGACAGAAACCAGCACGGGGTCTTCACCTTCCTTCACCCCACAGATGACACACCAGGGACAACAGCATCTCAGTGGCGATTTCCAAACCAAGCCTTTGTTTTTGGTGTGGGGGTTTAGGGGTTTGCTTTAATGTTTTTCAAATTGTAAATGTTGGGCTTTGTATTTTGATGTAAACAGAATAATGGCATTTTAGGGCCTGTGACCAAAAATCAAGCTTGTAACTCGACCATGGATCTGAATAAACCTGTCCTTGCTTCTGAGTCTTCTGGCACCTGGGCTCAGTCTCCAGGAGGTTCACCTGTACAGAGTCCCTGAGCACACGGGGGCTGCAGGAACAACTGCTGGGCACCCTGTCGTCCCCTCCCTGCAGTGTCCACAGGCCTGGGCCTCTGGCTTCCTATTCTTTCCTCTCTCAGAGGCACAGTAGACTTTGCCCCATCTTTACAAAAGATGCAAAAAGTTAGGCATGGTGGCTCACGTGTGTGGTCCCAGCTACTTGGGACACTGAGTTTGGAGGATCGTCAGGACCCAGGAGGTCAAGGCTGCAGTAAGCCTTCATCCCGCCACTATACTCCAGCCTGGATGACAGAGTGAGACCCTGTTCTCAAAAGCGGACCTCCAGGAATGTGTGCTGCCATGTCTGTGGCTTCCAGAAGCTCCAAGGATTGCGGGAGTTGCTGGGGGCCGAACTGTCTGGCCAGGAGCGGGGGTGCAGACAAAAACATATTGAGAGCCAAGAACAGCAAAGGTGAGTGAGGGGGCAGGGTCTTGGTGGCTGGGACCTGGACAGTGATGGCCACAAAGCCAGCTGGTGCTCAGTGGCTCCTGCCTGGGGAGCGAGGATGGCAGCAGGCAACTAGGACCTCGCCAATAAATTGGGATTTAAATTGACGAGCTTTCACTCTAGAGAAAATGCTGGGACGAGAGCAAAAGCAAAATGCAGTTGGGGGGCCCAGCCAGCAGGCCCTTGTGAGGGACTTCCAGGGAAGGCCTGTAGTTGGAGTATCTTGGGAATCAGTTCTGTCTGGGGCACAAGGAGGATGGAGGTCAGGCTGGAGGCAGGAGCACCTGCACGTTCTCGTCTCCACCCCTGGATGCCTCCAGAGTGGTCTGCCCTAACTGCCACCTCCACCACCGCCTCAGCTCCTAGGACGCCCTTGACTTTTGCCATTGGGCCCCACTCCCCTGCTAACAGTCCAAATCCAGATGCTTCTCTGACCAAGTGGCCCTGACAGCACAGCTTCAGGCTGTACTGATATCACCCCTGCCCCCTGCACCTCCGCATTGTTCTTGCCCCGAGGCAGTGCTGTTCCCTGGGGCCCATTCATGGCCCACTCCCTTCCACGACCAACACATTATACCTCTAGGATATACCAGCGCCCCTGTGATCTGAGGTAAGTCAGATTCTGATTGTGCAAGCAACTCACAAGCAGAGGCCCTGTGCAGTCAGGAGAAATCTATACCTTTCCCCTTGGACATCCAACAGCAAGTTAGATCCCCTAAAGGCCAGCTCTCACCAGTAACCCTGACATTTCCAATATAAATGAGAGAGAACTTTTTTTTTTTTACTGAGACAGTGTCTCGCTCTGTCACCCAGGCTGGAGTGCAGTGGCGTGATCTCGGCTCACTGCAAGCTCCGCCTCCCGGGTTTACGCCATTCTCCTGCCTCAGCCTCCCAAGTAGCTGGGACTACAGGCACCCACCACCACGCCCGGCTAGTTTTTTGTATTTTTAGTAGAGACGAGGTTTCACTGTGTTAGCCGGGATAGTCTTGATCTCCTGACCTCGTGATCCACCCGCCTCGGCCTCCCAAAGTACTGGGATTACAGACGTGAGCCACCGTGCCCAGCCGAGAACTCTTTTTGAGACAAAGTCTTGCTATATTGCCCAGGCTGGAGTGCACCGCACCGTCACGGCTCACTGCAGCCTGTAACTCCTGGGCTTACGCAGTCCTTCCGCCTCAGCATCCCAAGTAGCCAGGACTACAGGTATGCGCCACCACACCCTGCTAATTTTTAAATTTTTTTGTAGAGACGGGGTCTCACTGTGTTGCCAGGCTGGTCTTGAACTCCTGGGCTCAAGTGATCGACCGCCTCTGCATCCTGAAGTGCTGGGGTTACAGGTGCGAGCCACCACACTGGAGAGAGGACTCTTATGTAGCCTTCACTGTAAAAACTAAGCTAGCTTCCCTTGACTTCCCAAACCAGAATTCCTAACGTAATTTTCTCAAGTCACAAGGTGCCAAAACATATCAAATTATTTCCCAGTCAAGAATTCCTACTTTTGGCCACATGCAGTGGCTCACGCCTGTAATCCCAGCACTTTAGGAGGCTGAGGCAGGAAGATCACTTGACGTCAGGAGATCGAGACCAGCCTGGCCAACATGGTGAAATCCCATCTCTACTAAAAATATGAAAATTAGCTAGTGTGGTGCATACCTCTAATCTCAGTTACTTGGGAGGCTGAGGCAGGAGCATCGCTTGAACCTGGGATGCAGAGGTTGCGGTAAGGCGAGATTGCACCACTGTACTCCAGCCTGGGTGACAGAGACTCCTTCTAAAAAATAAATAAAAAATAAAAGTGATAATTGGCAGCTGGTGCCAGGGAGAGGCCATTTCCAGATGGGCCACACCTATTTCGCTAAAGTGTTAATCGAATGCAGATTCCAGGGCAACTTCCCAGGCATGTGCATTAGGAGACAAAGTGGTGGAGTATGACCTTCTGGGGGCATCCCACCCAAAACCCTCAGATGGCATGCATACGGTTTCCTAAACACACTGTGAGTGCTCTCCTCCCAAGGGTAAGGAGGACACTATACATACGGGCAGCCCACCCTAAGGGAAGGATCACAGGAAATGGGCCAGTCTAGAAGGTCCTAGGATCAAGGTTAAACACCACACTTGACCTTCATGTGCCTACTTAGGTCTCTTCCAAGTGTACTTTCCTTTCTTTGCTGTTTTAAAGCCTTTTAAAATACACTTCCACTCCTGCTCTGAAGCTTGCTTCGGTCTCTTTTTCTGCCTTATGCCCCTCAGTCGAATTCCTTCTTCTGAGGAGCCAAGAACTGTTGTTGCTAAAGACCCATCAGATTTGCTGCCAGTAACTTGGACACCTTCCACTGCTAACACTATTAACTCGAACACCTTCCACTGCTAACACAATAACACTTGGTTACTGTGTTTATTTGGAGAGTAAGTAGGGTTTGAGGAGATGTGTATAGGTGCCAGGTTGACAAGGGGTGAACTTGTGATGGTTAATTCTGTATGTCAATTTGTCGGGGCCACTGGATGCACACATATCTGGTTACACAGTATTTCCTGGCAGGTCTGGAAGGGTGTTTTCAGAAGAAATTAGCATTTAAGTTGGTGGTGAAGCAGCGACGCATGCATTTCTGGAGCAGCTTCCCTATAGCTTGCAGGAACCAGAGCGGGCAATAAGAGTCCCATCCTCCAAATCCTGGGGATCTGTGCTCTGATTGATGATGGTTGCTGTTGATTGTGAAAATGCAGACAAAGAGGCAGGCAGCCACTGCTGCAATCTCCACGGCTATGTTTGCAACCTCCCTCCTCAACCCTCACCCCTTCCCTGGGGACATACCTTCCAGGAGGTTTTTATGGATCAGCACCTCCTCCTGCCTTCATTTTTCTTTTCTCCTTCGGAACCAGATGTTTAGGACTAGGACGTTCAAAAGCAACCATACACCAGGCACAGTGGCTCATACCTGTAATTTCAACACTTTGGGAGGCTGAGGCAGGAAGACTGCCTCAGCCCAGGAGTTTGAGACCAGTCTGGGCAACATAGGAAGACAAAAAAAAAAAGCCAGGCATGGTGGTGTGTGCCTGTAATCCCAGTTACTAGGGAAGCTGAGGCAGGAGGATGGCTTGAGTCCAGGAGTTCCAGGCTGCAAGTGAGCTATAATTGTGCCACTGCCCTCCTGCCTGGATGACTTTCTCTCCACTCAGGAGATCCTCCCTCCCAGCAATAATATTGCTGCCATTCATTCCACTATCAATAAGCCATAATTACTGAATACATGTTGCTATAATTATTTTGAACACCCTGTCATCTGTTAAAAATAAGAACAATACAAGATTATGTTTTATCTTCATATCTTTCTTCTCTAATGCACTTCCCTTTCTTTAGATCCAAATTTCCTATATCATTTTCCTTCTTTTTTTGAGACAGGGTCTCTCTGTTGCCCAAGCTGGAGTGCAGTGGTGCAATCATGGCTCACTGCAGTCTCAGCCTTCTGAGTAGCTGGGACTGCAGGTGTGCACCACCATGCAGGCAAATTTTTTAGTTTTTTGTGGAGACAGGGTCTGGCTATATTGCCCAGGCTGGTCTCCAACTCTCAGGCTCAAGAGATCCTTCTGCTTTGGCCTCTCAAAGTGCTGGGATTACAGGCATGAGCCATGCACCTGACTTCATTTCTGTTGTGTTTTTGACTTCTTACATTTTCTTTTTGTTTATTGAGACAGAGTCTCACTCTGTTGTTTGGGATGGAGTGTAGTGGCAGGATCTCAGCTTGCTTCACCTCCTGGGTTCAAGTAATTCTTTGGCCTCGGCCTCCTGAGTAGCTGGGATTACAGACATGCACCACCATGCCTGGCTAATTTGTTTTTTTTTTTTTTTTTAATGGGAGTCTTGCTCTGTCGCCCAGGCTGGAGTGCAGTGGCACGATCTTGGCTCACTGCATGCTCTACCTCCCGGGTTCATGCCATTCTCCTGCCTCAGTTTCCCAAGTAACTGGGACTACAGGTGCCCACCACCATGCCCTGCTAATTTTTTGTATTTTTAGTAGAGACTGGGTTTCACCATGTTAGCCAGGATGGTCTTGATCTCCTGACCTTGTGATGCGCCCGCCTCGGCCTCCCAATAATTTTTGTATTTTTAGTAGAGATGGGTTTTCACCATGTTGCCCAGGCTGGTCTTGAACTCCTGACCTCAAGTGAGTTGCCCACCTTGGCCTCCCAAAGTGTTGGGATTAGAGGTGTGAGCCACTGCGCCTGGCCAACTTCATGCATTTTCTTTCTTTTATTTTCTTTTTTTGAGATGGAGTCTTACTCTGTTGCGCAGGCTTGAGGGCAGTGGCATGATCTCGGCTCACTGCAACCTCCACCTCCTGGGTTCAAGTGATCCTCCCACCTCAGCCTCCCAAGTAGCTGGAATTACAGGTGCATGCCACCACACTAGCTAATTTTTGTATTTTTTAGTAGAGATGGGGTTTCACCGTGTTGGCCAGGCTGGTCTTGACCTCCTGACCTCAAATGATCTGCCCAACTCGGCCTCCCAAAGTGCTGGGATACAGACATGAGCCACCATGCCTGGCCTTCACATTTTCTTTAGATTATTTCTTAGAGTGTCTACCTCTACTGTTCCCATTATCAGTCTGTAATCTCATGTTGTCCACTTTTTTCCATTAGAGCCCTTAGCGTATTAATAATAGTTGTGTTCCATTTCTTGGTCTGATAATTCCAACATCTCTGCCATATTTAAGTCTGGCTCTGATGTTTGCTGTGTCTTCAAACTGTGTTGTTTTTTATTATGCCTTACAAGTTTTTGTTGAGGGCTGGTCGTGCTGAACCAGGAAGAGGTAAATGGACTTTCTGTGTGAAGTTTTATGTTGGTCTGGTTAGGGGTTGTGCCATGTGTGCTGTTTGTTAACTGTAGGTGTCAGAGGCTTAAATCTCTGGTGTTAGTTTTTGTCTCCCTGTTGTCTTTAGGGTTTCCTAGAGATTTCTCAAATAAGCTCTGAGATGAGCAGTTCTTTCACTTGTATCCCCTGTTATTATACAGGAGCCCTGTCGATGTGGCAGTAAGATGTGGGGAAGGGGAGCCAGAGCAGGCTGGGGTTAGGTTATGTTCTCTTCCTCCAGGTTTGTTAAAATCACGATTGGCCTGGCTGTGATTTTTTTTTTTTTTTTTTTTTTCAGGGCAGGCCTTGTTTAAAAAAAAAAAAAAAGACATATTTCTTTTTCTTTTTTTTTTTTTTAAATTAATTTAATTAATTTATTTTGAGAGAGTCTCACCCTGCCGCCCAGGCTGCAGTGCAACACCGCAGTCTTGGCTCACTGTAACCTCTGCCTCCTGGGTTCAAGTGATTCTCCTGCCTCAGCCTCCTGAGTAGCGGGGATTACAGGCGTGAGCCACCGTGCCCAGCCTCTTATTTTTAGGCAGCATCTCACTCTGCCGCCTAGGCTGGAGTTCAGTGGTGCCATCATAGCACACTGCAGCCTCGACCTCCGGGGTTCCAGCGATCCTCCCACCTCAGCCTCCCGAGTAGTTGAGACTACAGGGGCCAGCCACCATGCCCGGGTTTTTTTTTCTTTTAATTTTTATAGAGACGGGGTCTCACTTTCCATCCAGGCTGGAAAGGATGCCTGGATGTCTTTTATTATTATTATTTGTCTAATTTTTTTTAGACAGAGTCTCCCTCTGCTTCCAGGTTGGAGGGCTGCGCACCGATCTCGGCTCACTGCACCCTCTGCCTCCTGGGGCAAGCGATTCTCCTGCCCCAGCCTCCCGAGTAGCTGGGATTGCTGGCGCCGCCACCACGCCCGGCTAAATTTTGTATTTTTAGTAGAGTCGGGGTTTCGCCATGTTGGTCAGGCTGGTCACGAACTCCTGACCTCAAGTGATCCGTCCGCCTCGGCCTCCCCAAGTTCGGGGGTTACAGGCGTGCGCCCCCGCGCCTGGCCCTGGACGCCTTGGAAGTCACTCCTCAGCCAGGAAGAGCAGCGACAGGCCCCGCCCACGCCAACCGCCTCGCCCTCCGTCGCCCGTTTCCATGGTGGGCGGCTGGGGCTGCCTGGCCACCGAGCCGGGGTGCAGCGGCCGCGGGAAGGTTCCTGGCGATGGCGAGATGAGCGTCGCGGGGGTGGTGGCTGGGACGCGCCCCCCCAGCTCGCCGACCCCGGGCTCCCGGCGCCGGCGCCAGCGCCCCTCCGTGGGCGTCCAGTCCCTGAGGCCGCAGAGCCCGCAGCTCAGGCCGAGCGACCCGCAGAAACGGAACCTGGACCTGGAGAAGAGCCTGCAGTTCCTGCAGCAGCAGCACTCGGAGATGCTGGCCAAGCTCCACGAGGAGATCGAGCACCTGAAGCGGGAGAACAAGGGTGAGCCGGCGCGGGACCCCAGGCCAGCCCTTCCTCCCCAGCACCCCGAACACTGCCGCTCCCGCAGCGCAGAAACACAGCCATGAACTCCGCACACGCCTGGGCTCGGGGATCACAGGACAGCAAGTCCGCCCCGGGTCCTGCCAGGCCGAGCTGTCCCCTCCTCCCGGAGGGAGACCCGCGTGGCCCCGGGCAGTGCCGACCCTGTCCGCCTGTCTCCTGGGGCTGCGTCATTTCCGATGCCGACCCCGCCAGTCCTCTTCTCTCCAGGCAGGGTCAGACACACCTGTTAAAAACTTTACAGAGGGGGCCGGGCGTGGTGGCTCACGCCTGTAATCACAGCACTTTGGGAGGCCGACGTGGGCGGATCACGAGGTCAGGAGATTGAGACCATCCTTGCTAACACGGTGAAACCCCGTCTCTACTAAAGATAGAAAAAACTAGCCGGGCGAGGTGGCGGCGCCTGTGATCTCAGCTACTCCTGAGGCTGAGGCAGGAGAATGGCGGGAACCCGGGAGGTGGAGCTTGCAGTGATCTGAGATCCGGCCACTGTACTCCAGCCTGGGCCACAGAGCGAGACTCCGTCTCAAAAAAGCAAAACAGAAAACAAAAACAAACAAAAACTTTATAGAGGGAAACGTGCCCAGGTGCGAGTGCGCAGCTCAGTGAATTTCCACCAGCTAAACACATGGGATCAGGAGCAGGCATGCCCCCACACCGCTTCGCCTGTGCCCACGCCGTCCTCGGGCTAGGCCTTCCCAACTGCACCCTTAGCAGCTCCTCACCCCCACGGACCAGCCCCCTCTCCACCCCAACCCACCCCACTCCCCCAGCAGAACGAGGGTCTGCCAGGATGTGGCTTCGCTCCTCGCTTCTGCTTCAGGAGGGCTCCAGCAGGGGCAGTAGTGCCCGCAGCTGCCTCTCCCGCTCCACTCCCTAGTGCTGCCTTACCTGAGTGCCAAGTATCCCATCACCAGGCGTCTGTTTTGTCAGGAGCCCCCTTCCCCGTGTCTTCTTGAGCCTGAGGGCCCCACTTCCTCATGTCTTCTTGAGCTTCCCCCCACCAGTCCCTGATGCCCGCAGGATCATGACCCCGCCAGGGCCAGGGGTTCTGGAATTCACCTCTGCACCCCTAAAGCCCAGGCCCTGCCTGACGGTGTGGATGCCCTCCAGTCATCTCAGATGGATGAGGCTGGTATGCCAGGTGGACTCTGCCTAGGGAACAGGCAGGGGCATTCCTGGCCTGATGCCCAAGGCAAAGGCGTGGTGGAGAGTGGGACCCATGGGGCAGGGCCCGGTCAGCCAGTGGGGAGCCAGGACTCTTTAGGCTCAGCAGCGGGGAGAGGCCAGGCTTTTCTCAGAATGGCTGTGGTTTCAGAAGTGCTGAGCAGGGCCTGTGCTTGCTTCCAGATCTCCATTACAAGCTCATAATGAATCAGACATCACAGAAGAAAGGTGAGAACTGGGCCCTTCAGTGCCTGAGGGGATGCTCCTGCCACCCAGGGAAGTGCCTGCAGACTGTCCTTGCCCACCTGGCTGCACTTGCCCCTGTATGCCAACCCAGTGGGGACAGGTTCTGGGGGACCTGTTGGACAGATGCCGCTACCTCTAGCTGTGGCTGGACGATGTTATGCAGCCAAGCACAGCACGTGCTGCTCTCAGTTAGCCCAGGGCCTGAGATCATCACAGTGGGGAGGTGGGCACAGGGTGCTTCCCAGACCCTCCCGCCTCCAAGCAGAGCTGAAATGGGAGGGAACCCCTGAGACAGCCCTTGCCCTGCTAGGTCTTTACCTCAGATTGCTGCTGTGGCCAGGCCCAGGATTTCCAGCCCTGTGGCTCTGAGTCCTGACATCCTGGGGGAGGGGCTCTGGACACACTCCACCCAGGGATCCCTTCCTGCCACCTGGGCAGCAACCATGGGGACAAAGGGAGGAAGCAGAGTCCTGCTTCCTTGCCACTTGTCCAAGGCACTTCCCCATCCCGACGGTGGCCCCCACCCAGCCCAGGATTCTGGTCTCGAGCTCAGTCCTGGTTATGTTTGGGGCCGGGGATGACACCAGGACATCTGACTGGTGGAAGGAACCGGCCTAGGAACATCACAGCTGGGGCAGTGCCTAGGGCTCTCCCTTCCCAGGGAGACACGGAAAATGGGGTGGAGGGAGGGCCCTTCCCTAGCCGCTGTAGCAACTCCAGTGAGCTGTTCTGGGCAAAGTGCGGCCCAGCCAGCAGCCCCAGCCCTGCGGTGCCGGGGACCCTGACAGGACACAGGAAGGGGACACAGGAAGAGGCCATGCTCTCCCTCGGGACCTGCTGTTCCATGTGTCCCAAGCCCTCCTGCTTTCCAGATGGCCCCTCAGGAAACCACCTTTCCGGGGCCTCTGCTCCCTTCAGTGCTTGCTGGGTCTGCGTCCGCGGAGTGTGGGTAGAGCCGGGAGGACACAGCCCTGCCAGGCTGAAGGAGGGCCCCTCACGGACACACAGGCCAGGAGGCAAGCATGGGCTTCTTGCGGGCGGCAGCACTGACACTGCGCTCTCCTGCAGACAGCCTCTCCATGTCAAGCTTCCAGTCTGTCAAGTCCATCTCTAACTCAGGTGAGCAGGCTGGCGTCCATGTGCTCACAGGGGTGAGTGTCCCACGGGGACCCCAGCCTGGGTGGCCACTAGGGGTGCTGACCAGGCCCCCTCTGCTGGGCCAAGCTCAAGGATTTAGGGGTGAAGGGGCAGAGGAAAAGAGCCCTGCAAGTTGAAGCCACCAGGAGGGGCCTAAGGGACGGTGGGCAGGACCGGGGGCCAGACACAGGGCAGTAAGTCCTCAGGGCGGGCACCCCAGGCGAGGCAGAAGGCAGGCAGGAGGGGCCTCCCCCGGTGGCCTTCTAGGGAGGATACTCTGGCTGCCCAGCAGGAGCCCTGCTTGGCCGTATTCCTGCCACAGGAAGGCAGGACACAGGAAGGATGGCATTGCCCACAGAGCCCTGGGTTCATGGCACCTTCTGCAAAGTGAGCCAGGAGTAGAGAGCCTCTTTTCCCCACTGTGCCTCCGCTGGAGGCCAGACGTTTTCCTCAGCCCAGCCCTCACCCGCACCATTCCTGTGATGGGCCCAGGCGCTAGAGGGGCCTTGTCCTTGCCGAGGAAACCCACGCAGGCTGGGTCCCAAGCCTCTCATGCAGTTTCATTTTACCCAAAATGGGGCCAGCCTCCACTATCTTGGTTGTTCTAGAGTGTTCACAGGCACCACCCATGTGCTTCACCCTCAGCAGCTCATTGATTCCCCCCAGCACCATCCAAGGCAGGCTTCCCTTTACAGAGGAGGAAACTGAGGCAGGGGCAGGGTGTTCACAGGCACCACCCATGGGCTTCACCCTCAGCAGCTCAGTGATTCCCCCCAGCACCATCCAAGGCTTCCCTTTACAGAGGAGGAAACAGGCAGGGGCAGGGGCTTCTTGGGTACACACAGCGGATCCTGGAAAACTTGGGCAGTGACTGTTGGTGCCTGCAGTGACCGGCCTTGTAGGGTCTGACTTGCAGCCAACTCTCAAGGCAAGGCCAGGCCCCAGCCCGGCTCCTTCAACAAGCAAGATTTGAAAGCTGACGCCCCCCAGAAGGCAGACCTGGAAGAGGAGCCCCTACTTCACAACAGCAAGCTAGACAAGGTTCCTGGGGTACAAGGGCAGGCCAGGTAAGGCTTGGGTGTTCCTGGGGTGCAAGGGCAGGCCAGGTAAGGCTTGGGTGTTCCTGGGGTGCAAGGGCAGGCCAAGTAAGGTTTGCCTGCACCCGAAGGGCCCCATGACTGCATTTACGAGGCTCACGCCCTGCAGTCAGCCAGCTGCTCTGCCCCTAGCCCCAGGGGCCTGTCTCCAGGACTCATGACAGCAGATGACGGCCACGCTCTACCCATCGGTGGGCGCTGTCTTCCTCCCTCCCCCAGCGGTACCTGTGCCGACCTGGGCCCACAAGGGGGGCCAGTAGCAGCCCCTAAAACACTTTCTCAGAGAAAAGTTTGTTCTTACCAAGAAAAGTGAGTTGCGTTCCTGCTGCCCCTTGGCCACAGCCTGCCTTTGGAGGGCACTAGGCCAGAAGGACAGAGCAGGACCAGGTTCTGATGATCCCTGAGTTTCTGGGACCGCCCTGGGATGCTAGAGTGCATACTTTCAGCAGCACAAGCAGCAGGACAGGCTCCTGCATCTCTGCACATCCCGAGACCAGGCCTGGAGCAAGATGCCCCACTGGGTGTGGGGTCACGACCAAGAGCAGCCTAGCAGCTAGCTGGTTACCCACTGAAGCCCATCTGACCCTTAGGGCACCTTCAGAGGGGAGAAAGGGGCAGGCCGCAGTCCCAGAGACCCCCACCTGGTGCCCAGAGCACCCTGCTAAGTGGGAGAAGGGACCCAGGCCCTCTTCCCCACATGGGCCTGGATGCTGCCTGGGGAGGTATCCTGGGTGAGTGGTTACACACCTGGGCAGTTCAGCTCTGGCTGCTGCAGTGACTGTTTCAGAAAGGAGAAAGCAGAGGCCTCTAACGCAGGAGCGGCCTGTATGGGGAGCAGCCAGCACCAGGGCAGGCAGATGATGGGGGCGGGGGCACACCCCGCAATGACCCTGCCCCTTCACCTGCAAAAACCCACCACACTGAAGCAGTGCGAAGTGCTCATCCGCGAGCTGTGGAACACCAACCTCCTGCAGACCCAGGAGGTGAGGCCCTGGGTGCTAGGGTTGGCCCTGCGCAGTCTGCCGCTGCCATAGGCCCCACCACGCCCCTGCCCCTGCCTTTCAGCTGCAGCACCTCAGGTCCCTCCTGGAAGGGAGCCAGAGGCCCCAGGCGGCCCCAGAGGAGGCTGGGTCTAGGTGAGTGCCTGGTGCACCCCAGCCCCATCCCTGGGCACCTGTCCACAGTTCACTGCTGACTCTTCCTTCACCCAGAGACCAGGAAGTCATGCATTTTCCTAAGGTCTCCACGAAGGGCCTCTCGAAGAAATGGTGAGTCCCATGGGCATGGGGACAGTGGGGCAGCCCTGCAGCCTGGGCCCCAGGGAGGGAGTGGGGAAGGGATGGTGGCGGCGCAGAAGCAGAGCACGCGGAGGCCTCTCTAGGTCCCGGTGAGGGCCATGCAGGCCCCACTCCAACACCACTCCACTCCCAGGGATGCCCACAGTGACCATCCCTCTACCCGCCCCCAGCCTGCTTCTGAGCCCACCTGTGGCGCAGCGTGCCATCCTGCCTGCCCTGAAGCAGACCCCGAAGAACAACTTTGCCGAGAGGCAGAAGAGGCTGCAAGCAATGCAGAAACGGCGCTCAGTGCTTTGAGCCACCCACATCTGGTCAGTGGCAGGCCCACCAACCTGCCGCTGGAGACTGGTTCTCTATAGCATTTCCTGATACTTCCACTACTTTTAGGCCTGGCTAAATTCCAAGATAGATGACGCTTAAAATAGATAAAGTACTTGATCTCTAAACTAACAAACCGTTTATTTTCTGTTATTTTGCTATTTAGCATTTACATAAAAAACACATGATGAAGTAGGTATCGCTTTACCTGTTGAAAGTGAAAATAAAGCTTGTTTATTTCCAAGCTGTGTGCCTGGTTCCTCACTGGCTATCAGGTGTCGTGTCCCTTCCCATTCCCAGCCCCTGGCTCCTAGCCCAGCCCCTGCTGTCTGCAGAGACCTGCCTGGGCAGCCCAGTCTTGCTCATCCCGGGACCTGCCAGCGGCCCTGGGAGAGGCGCATTGGCAGAGCCGTGCACATCCTCCCTGGAGGCAGGAGGGCTTTTTTGGTACCCTGGCTGGGCTGGGGCTGCGTTCCAAACACACGATCACTCTGGGTCTCCTGCCCAGACTACACGCTCCTGGGGGCAAGAGGCTGTCCTCTCCTGCCCTGACACAGCACCGCAAAGAGGTCCAGCCAGGCTGGCCCTCCTCCTTGGAGGGCTGTCTCCAGAATGGTGTGGACATGCCCGCACCACCCCTTCCACCACAGCACAGCCATGTCCGCTGTCGGGGGTGGGGTGGCCAGCTTAGTGCCCACCCTCACCCAGCCACACAGTCTTCCCAAGCCCATGGCCCCACTTCCCTGGCATTAATCTCAGCCTGTCCCTGCTTCAGGGAGCAGGAACTTTGCCAGGAAGCTGGGGGATGAACCAGGCCAAGGAATGGGATGGTGTGTTAGAAAGGACAGCTGAGGCCCGGGGCCAGAGTGGACAGTGCCGGCCCCAAGGCTGACAGCATCCTAACAGGACAGCAGGCCCAGGTTCATGGAGAGGGGGACACAGTGACAACTCCTGACAAACACAGGAATAACAAGATTATAACAATCACAGATGATGGGGTAGTACGCATAAAAAGGGAGGACCTCTTATCACCAAAGGGCTGCTGGCCGGTGTCCAGGTTAGCGGACAACACAGGGAGGCACTCACTGCATGGGGGCCCCGCCCACTGCCAGGCTCTCTCTGGGTGGTGCAGCGCGTGGTGTTCTGAGGACGCGGGTCCTGAGGGCCTCGCTCTTCATCCTTCACAATAGGGACACGGCCCTTACACAAGTGGCACAGGGGTGCTGGCAGCACGATCCCTGATGCCCCTGCTCCCTGGGGGCCCCACAGTGCTCAGCAGGAATGCCACAAGGGCCGAAGCCCAGCTGTTGGCAGGGAGCTGGCAACAGCCATCGGCCAGCCCTCCTTCCGATAGGCAGCCTGTGCCCTGGACTCAGGGGCTTCCCCAGGGGTGCCCCACTTGCCCAAAGCAGCGCAGCCTGAACCCCAAACTGTGAGCAGAGAATCCCATGTGTATTTGAAGGTTTCCTATGTCCTCTGTGTTCTCCTACAGAAAGGAGCAGGGGTGTGTCGAGCACACACAAGACGCTCTAACACCCTGATGCTGCTGAGACAGACCTGGACCCTGGACAGGCCACGGTGAGAGCAGCCCGAGGATGGTGGCTGGGGACTGTGTCCGGCTTTGTGGAGGAAGTCACATGGAACACCTTCTCCAAGAAGACGGCTATCACCCTGCAGGCAGCCCGCTCCACTGTGCCCGTCTCAGTCTGTGCAAGTGTGGGATTTCATTTGGCAGCTCCCCAAGGCAGAAGAGAAAAGGAGGAAAGTTAACCTAACTCCAGGCTCTCCATGTAGGCCAACACCTAGAAGTGTCTGACAGGAGGCGTGTGTCCTTGGCCCCGATGAGGCTGCGGGCCATCCCTGCAGTCCTGGCTAGGCAGCCGGGAGGCAGGCCTGGTGGATGCTCCGGGCACAGGTGTTGAGCAAGGTGGTAACCGAGTGCTTGTCCAGGAGCTGTGGCAGCCTGGAGGTCACGCAGCGGTGCACCGACCTGAGGAAGGGGTGGGTGCCTGCAACAGAAGACTGGGCATGAGCCTGAGGCAGTCGGCACCGCACCCAGGCCCTACACACCAGGATTGGCTGAAGCACCAGGAGGAGCCCTGCATGCTGCCTGCCTGGCCGTCGGGCTCTCCTCCCAGTGCCTCATCGTCAGTGAAGAACTCAATCTGAATGGGAGTTGGAGCCCAGGGCTTTGCCTCTGACAATCTTGGGGACCCAGCCCTGGCTCTGCTGTGTGCCAGCTCTGGTCTCAGGGAGACTGATCCCTGTCAACGTGGCTCTCTGGTGCCACGTCACCTAGATGGGGCCCTGTGTGCCCAAGCTACTGGTAGGACACGTCAGCTGCGCTGAGCTCCCTAGTGGGCTCTGGGAAGAGCAGGGTCTGTCCTTGAGCCGCAGCTTTCTCACCCCTCAGCCACTGAACACAGCCACCCTGGACAGCTGACCTGACACAAGATGAAGGGGCAAAAGGACACAGGAGACAGCAGAGACCCTCTTCCTCAGGTGACCACTGGACAACCTGCTCCTGTCAGCACCGGGGCAGCCAGAAAGGGGATGGAGGGGCCTGAGCTGGGAGGGGCTGGAGTGCACAGAGGCTGTCCCTGCCGCACTGGAAGCCTGGTCTTCCCGAACGACCCCTGCCTGCCCTGAGCCCCCAGACAGCTCCTCAGGGTCTGCCCACTGTACAGCCACTGTCGGTCCATCCGTAGCAGATTCTCGGCACGGCAGTTGGTGGGCACGTGGTGGCACACTTGGGAGGTCCTTGTCGTCTGCAGCACACAAGGCTGTACCTGTGACTGGACAAGCCCCGGCCTGCCCTGCCTTACAACTCCACTCCCGAACAGGACTCTTCACACCCGAGGAGGTTCTGGTGAGGTTTGTGGCAAAGCCTGGAGGTCTCTCTGACTCTCAGATTTCCAAACCTGAAGCCCGGAGTGCCCTGCATTGATGGGTACCCACAGGTCCCGCCCACCACCTCCCTAGGGCCACAGGCAAGCATAGCTGTATCTGTGTTGCGGAGGTGAGGGTGCGTGGGCTCTGGCAGTGGGGGCAGAGACATGGCCAATCTGTCCTGGGCTCGGTGTATGTGAAGACAGGGCAGACAGCCTGCCGGAGCATGAACACAGGGTGGGGTCTGGACACCGTGCCCTCCAGCTCAAATGGCAGAGGCCGGGGGCTGCGGTCAAGGTTTGCTAACCAGCGCCAGCCTGACGCTCCTGGACACTCGCCCAACGTGCACATCAAGTGGACGGTGCCATTGTTGCTGCAGTGAGAAGAGTCCACCAGGTTTATCATGCACTTGGGGTCCAGCCTGGCCACCTCGCCTTGGAGCACGCTGGGGGTGCTCTGCCGCTGGTCGTCCTCAAGCCTATGCTTCTGGGTGCATACCACCGGGGCCTTGAGAAGGCAGCATGGTGACCACACTGGGCACATATGGCCCAGGGCTGGCCAGCTGCCCTCCACAAAGCCCAGCCCAGCTGGATGTACGTGATGAGTGGGCCGTGGATGACAGTCATGGCTGAAGTGAATGCGCAGGGAATGGCTGAAGACAGGTGAGTGGATGTTGGCCAGGATGGCATCCAGGAGCTGCTGGCACAGGTGCTGCTGTTCGGTCAGCGGCACCAGGGGCAGTGGGTTGGAGGCAAGATGGGCACGGTCAGCAGCCTGGGACCCGAGGGTTCTCCATTTAGGGGGCCTTCCCACCCCAGGCCCGTCCTCACTCACAGCCTGATTCCCGAGGGCTCTCTCTCAGCCTCCACCCTTGTGCAGACAATGTTGGCTGATCCTGGGTGTAATCCCCCACCCCCACAGCCTTGTCCTCCCCAGAGTCCCTGCCTCCTCTGGGCCGGGTGGCAGAGGCACCCATGGGAGCCGCAGACAGAGGGTGACTTCTCCCATGTTCCCACCCAGCACAGCAAACCTGGCCTGGAAGAGGCCTGGTGGGCAGGGTCTCAGGTCAGGCCCAGCCCCCACCCAGCCACGCTGACCTCGAAGGACCCTCCTGCGGTGCTCCCAAGAGCTCTTGGGGGAGCCCCAGTTCCCCTAGGGGTTCCCAGCATCCCACTCACCACTGCCACGTCATTCTTGAGTTTCTCCAGGGTGATGTCACACTTTGGCAAGGTTTTCAGGGGACCTGCAGAGAGAGGGAACTTAGGCTGAGCTCCGTGCTGGAGGGCTGGGAGACATGGCTGGTCTCAGGCTCGGATCTGGGATCCCAACCAGCGCCACTGGGCCTCGGCCCTCAGAAACCTCTGCAGGAGCTCCCTTCAGCTGACCAGCTGTTCCCAGACCCAGAGTTTAGGCAGGCGGCCCTCACCCTCAGGAGCTGCCCATCCCTGTTGGCAGTGAGGCAAGGGGTCAAGAGAAGGGACAGTGGCCAGGCCCCTGACCAGGCTGGGAAGGCCTCAGTCGCATCTAGGCCAATCCCTGTCCCACTCAGTCCTATAACCCTAAGGATCAACTCAGGAAGGCCCGGAGGACCACCCAATAGTGACTGGCACTCTATCCAGACAAGCAGAACAGAGAGACGCTTCTAGATAGGGGTGCGGGGACAGCCTGAGTTTAGATGAGAGGGAGGTACAGGCCAATGCCCATGCAGTTCTGAGGTGCTGCCTGAGCTCACAGCAGCCTGTGGCCAGTGGCCCTGCCTTCCACCTGCTTCTCACCAGCACCGTCTTGTTTCGTTTTCATGACAGCACATATGGGCTGCAAATGGGGTAATGAGATGCAGCTGCCTGCCCACAGTCACTGGGAAGTCAGGGGCAGAACTCCAGGTCAGGTTCAGGCCCATCACAGCCAGCTGATGGTCAGGCCACTGCAAGCTGGGCCCCCAGCTACTGGCTGGATGAGGCCTGGCTGTGATGGGCCAGCATGAGGGCCACAGCGTGGTCAGGAGTAGGGCAAAGGCTGGGCACTGGCCAAGATGAAGCCTAGACTCAAAGCCCCAGCACACACACGAGTGGAGCCTTGGAGGCCTCTGTCCAGGGCCCAAAGAGCTGCCTGGTGCCTTTGCTAAATTACCACATCGCCACCAAGTGCCTGTCCACAGCTGGGCCACCCCTGCCCTTGGGGACCGTCCGTGGGCTGTGGGCAAAGCTCACAGCTTGGAGGGGTCTGTCACAAGGTCTAGATGGCTCTTCATCGTGCTCAGGTCCTTTTTTCTGTCTGGCACAGCAGAGGGGACACTAAGACACGAGCCCAGTGGCATCCCCAGGGCGCTGGCCCCCACCCTGGCCGTAGCCCACCTTCGTTCTTGTCGATCTTGTTGACCACGCGGTGCAGGGGACTGATGCGCTTGGACAGCTGCTTCAGTGTGTCCAGGTACTGCTGCTCCACGCCCGGCTTGAGCCGGCTGGACTCATGACAGAGGTCACTGCAGGACTATGGGCAGGTGAGGCCACAGCTCTAGACCCTCAGGCGGGGAGTTTGGGCTGTGAGGGCCCCAGAGCTCGCACACCCGGTATAAGCTGAGGCCTCGTAAAGGTGAGGGGTGACCTTAGCACCTCAACCCGCCAGGCCGTGTACAGCTCACATTATGGAGCTGTGGGTCCCGGGCCCGACTTACCAGGCCCGGGTAAAAGTCTAGGGGAGGGAACACTGGAGTTCTGTGGGGTTGGTGCTGTGGTTAGGGACTGGGCAGGAAGTTACGGGGGACGGAGAAGGGCTGGAGCTGCAGCCAAGCGGGAGAAATATGGGTGCCGGGCCCAGGCAGGACAGCCACCGAACTCACTGTGCAACAAACCACAGTGGTGACCACTCCCCATCCTCCTTCCCGTGCCAGCTGGGCGGGGATCTCACCTAAAACAAGGGGTTGGGAAACAGGCCAGACCAGCACCCTGAGCACAGGCTCAGAATGGGCCAAGAGCACACACAGCTGGCGGACGTCCTGCTTCTGGAAGGTGATGGGATGCCAGCGAGATTACAGTGGACACTTCCTTCAGCTAGAAGCCTAACGAGCATACCAGCTGGATCTGCACCAGCTGAAAACACCGGCTGCTGAGTCCAGGAGTTTGAGACCAGCCTGGGCAAACTAGGGAGACCTTGTCTCTACCAAAAATAAAAGAAAAAGAAAAAGCTGTTCCATGGCTGCTCACTTTCAAAATACCAAGAAAAGGAAAGAAAAGGGAAGTTCGGCCGGGCACAGGGGCTCATGCTTGTAACCCCAGCACTTTGGGAGGCCAAGGCAGATGGATCAGTTGAGGTCAAGGGTTAAAGACTAGGCCGGGTACGGTGGCTCACCTGTAATCTCAGCACTTTGGGAGGCCGAGGTGGGCAGATCACAAGGTCAGGAGATCGAGACCATCCTGGCTAACACGGTGAAACCCCGTCTGTACTAAAAATACAAAAAATTAGCCAGGCGTGGTGGCGCCTGTAGTCCCAGCTACTTGGGAGGCTGAAGCAGGAGAACGGCGTGAACGCGGGAGGTGGGGCTTGCAGTGAGCCGAGATGGCGCCACTCACTCCAGCCTGGGCGACAGAGCGAGACTCCGTCTCAGAAGAAAAAAAAGAAGAAGAGTTAAAGACTAGGTTGACCTGTCTCTACTAAGAAAACAAAACAAAAATTAGCTGGGCATAGTGGCACGTGCCTGTAGTCCCAGCTACTTGGGAGGCTATGGCAGGAGAATCTCTTGAGCCCTGGAGGTGGAGATTGCAGTGAGCCGAGATCACACCACTGTACTCCAGCCTGGGCAACAGAGTGAGACTCTGTATAAAAAAAAAAAAAGAAAAGAAAGAAAGAAAGGAAAAGAGCAGTTCTCATTTTCCTACTGGGCTCAACCTGCAGTGTTTCGATGAAGTGAGGTCCTGGACAGGGGAGGGACGGTCCGAAGAGGCAAAAGCAGCAGCTTCCACTGGCTGGGCAGTCACTACGCACACCGCCAGGCTGGCTCTCCACATGTGCCACGTCCTTCCTCTGCATGAGACACCAGGGCAAGGGAGCCCCCAGCAGGCCTGAGGACATGTGGAGACACACAGGGAGGTGTGGCAGACAGGCTCCAACCTTATCACACAAGGTGGGCAGCTTCCCCCAGCTGTAAGTAAATGTGAACTCCGTGATGTGTTTCACACAAGACTCCAAGTAAGAAGGTGACGGGTGGGCGCGGTGGCTCATGCCTGTAATCTCAGCACTTTGGGAAGCCGAGGAGGGCAGATCACCTGAGGTCAGGAGTTTGAGACCAGCCTGGCAAACATGGTAAAACCCCATCTCCACTAAAAACACAATAATCAGCTGGGCGTGGTGGCACACACCTGTAATCCCAGCTACTCAGGAGGCTGAGGCAGGAGAATCACTTGAAACTGGGAGGCAGAGGTTGCAGTTAGCAGAGATGTTGCCACTGCACTCCAGCCTGGGCAGCAGAGTAATACTCTGTCTCAGAAAGAAAATTTTTAAAAAATCTAGCCTATTTGTTTAAAGGAGATGTTAATAATTCATGCTCCCTTGAACCTTTTCAGTTTTTTGCTTTTGACAGGAAGGTTCATTAACACACACAATCAATTACTAAAAGAAATATTATCAAGCAGTAAAACCTGACATTCTATTAGCAAACAAAAAAATTCAACTTAACACTATCATACTCAAACTCAAATATCCAGAAGTCAATTTAAGTAATTTATGTCTCCTTGGCAAGAGTGTATGGATGATACCTTTTCCTGGTGACAGTAAAACCTATCCATTTTCTTACCTCACCCAGTATCAGCTTTTATACTTTTACTGATAAAGCCCACAATACACATACTGTATAGAAATCTTGAGCTCTTAATTAAAAGGAACACACAGAGTTATATCTAAATCATTTGCTACAATGATCTAAACCCACTCTATTTACATCTTAGTATTAATCAGAGGGCAAAAACTCTTACATTACCTTTATTTTCAAAACTGGAGCCAGTGTTGCTATCTGGCATAGGCAACATGTGTTCATAACCCCATGATACCATGTGTTTACCCCCAAGCAAACAGGAGGGAGATCCAGGCCCTACTTCCAAAAGCAATAGCCTAAGGGAGAGAAGGAAAATCAAAGACACCGAGATGATTCATTTTAGCAAGCAGTGTACCTGCCACCCCAAAGATCAGAAACCACAATCTTAAAACTAAGATGTATAATATTTTATATGAGTATTATTCACAAAAGATATTCACAATAGTTTTAAACAAAAAATTACAAAGCCATTTTTCTTAAAATGTTACAATAAAATTGTATCTGTGTGTAAAATGTTATTTTGTGTGTGTGTGTGTGTGACAGAGAGAGAGAGAGGGAGGGTTATGAATTAGGAAGCATATGTACCAAAACATTAGGAGTAGTTATATTTGGGTAATGAGATTATGAATGATTTTCACTGTCTTCTTTATACCTTATCAATCATCAGCTCAAAATTTACAATCAGAATTCATTATAAGCTATTGTTTGTTTGTTTATTTATTTATCTATTTTGTGAGACAAGGTCTCACTCTGTCACTCACCCAGGCTGGAGAGTGCAGTGGCGTGATCTCAACTCACTGTAACCTCGGCCTCCAAGGGTCAAGAAGTCCTCCCGCCTGAGCCTCCTGGGTAGCTGGGACAAATCAAAGCTAAGTTTTCTTCAGTTTAAAACAACTTGTTATAATTACGTTGTTTAGCCTCATGGTAATCAGAAAACAAAAATCAATAATAGACACCCTAAAATTTAAAGTAAGGAATTAAAACACACTACTAGAAAAAATTACCTCACTACAAATAAAGACAGGAAGGAAGGGAAGGAGGGAAAAAAAGAAAGAAAGAGAGGGAGACAGATCTGAGAGAAAAGAGGAAGGAAGGGAGAAAGAACAAAAGATAAAAGAGCAGCAAAACAACCAGAAAACCAGTAAAAAAATGGCAGTAGTATGTTTTTACCTGTTAGTAATAACTTTGAATATAGATGAATTAAATTCTCCAATTAAGACAGAGTGGCTGAATGGATTAAAAGACAAGACCCAATTACATACTGCCTACAAGAAACTCAGTTCACCTATAGGCATACAAAGACTGAAAGTGAAGAGATGATAAAAGATATCCCATACCAGTGGAAACAAAAAAAGCACAAGTAGCTGTACTTAGATTATACATACTTTCAGTCAAAAAAAGAAAAAAATGAGATAATTATAAATGAGAAAGAAGTAAACAGCAGCATAACAATTGTAAGTGCATATGCAACCCGCACTCAAGCAACTAAATACAGAAGCAAATATTAACAGACCTTAAAGGACAGATGGACTGCAATACAGTAATAGAATACCTCAACACTCCACTATAATCAACACCCCACTGTCCTCAATGGACAGAGCATCTAGACAACAAAACATCGTCAGTTAAACTGTACTCTATACCAAACGGACCTAACATTTACACAGCTTTCCACTCCGCAACTGCACAATGCACATTCCACTGAATAGTATATGGATTATTCTCCAGGATAGACTATGCGTTAGGCCAAAAAACAAGTCACAACACATTTTTAAAACCTGAAATCATATCAAGTATCTTTCCTGACCACAGTGGAATAGTACTAGAAATCAGTAACAGCAGGAAAAACTCTACAAATGTATGGAAATTAAAATACATGCTCATGAACAACCAATAAATAAAAAATTTATTGAAAAAAGAATAGAAACACAACATAACAAATCCTGTGGGATGCAGCAAAAGCAGTTGTAAGAGGAAAAGGGCATAGCTATAAATGCCTACATCAGAAAAGCAGAAAGATCTCAAATAGCCAATCTGACAGTACACCTCAAGTAATGAGAAAAACGAGTAAAATAAAATGCTAAAATTAGTAGAAAGAATATCATAAAGATTAGAGAAGAAATTTTAAAAATAGAAACAAAAAACTCAAAAAGTCAATGGAACAAAGAGCTGGATCTTGGCCGGGCGCGGTGGCTCAAGCCTGTAATCCCAGCACTTTGGGAGGCACAGACGGGTGGATCACGAGGTCAGAAGATCGAGACCATCCTGGCCTACACGGTGAAACCCCGTCTCTACTAAAAAATACAAAAAAAAAACTAGCCGGGCGAGATGGCGGGCGCCTGTAGTCCCAGCTACTCGGGAGGCTGAGGCAGGAGAATGGCGTAAACCCGGGAGGCGGAGCTTGCAGTGAGCAGAGATTGCGCCACTGCACTCCAGCCTGGGCGACAGAGCCAGACTCCGTCTCAAAAAAAAAAAAAAAAAAGAGCTGGATCTTTCAGAAAGAATTCAAAATTGACAAGCTTTAACTAGACTAAGGAAAAGAAAAAGAAAACAAAATCATAGATGAAAAAGGAGACATTACAGTTGATAACACAGAAATATGAAGGATTCTAAGAGATGACTAAAAACACTTATGTAAAAACAAGTTGAAAAATCTAGGAGAAGTGAATAAATTTTTGGACACATCATAAATTCCCAAGATAGAATGATAAATAAAAAACCTGAGGCTGGGCACAGTGGCTCACGCCTGTAATCCCAGTACTTTGGGAGGCTGAGGCGGGTGAATCACAAGGTCAGGAGATTGAGACCATCCTGGCTAACACGGTGAAACCCTGTCTCTACTAAAAGTACAAAAAATTAGCTGGGCGTGGTGGCGGGCGCCTGTAGTCACAGCTAATTGGGAGACTGAGGCAGGAGAATGGTGTGAACCCAGGAGGCGGAGAATGCAGTGAGCTGAGACCAAGCCACAGCCTGGGCGACAGAGAAAGACTCTGTATCAAACAAACAGAAAACAACCTGAACAGACCAATAATGAGTAATGTAATTAAAGCAGTAATAAAAAGTCTTTCGTCAAACAAAACACAATCATGGTTTTACTGCTGAATTTTACCAAACATTTTTAAAAGAGTTAATACCAATTTTACTCAAAATATGCCCCAAAAAATGAAGAGAAAGGAAGTTTTCCAAACTTGTTCTATGAGGACAGCACGACCCTGGTACAAAAACCGGACCAGGAAACAACACAGAAAGAAAACCACAGGCATTTTAAATATCCCTGATGAACACAGATGCAAAAAAATCCTCAGCAAAATACTTGAACATTGCATTTGACAACACAATAAAAAGATGATCTGCCCTGATCGAGAGGGATTCATCCCCGGAATATGAGGATGATTCAATAAAACACAAATAATTAAATGTGCGACATCACATTCAGCGAATCAAGAGCAAAATCCATATAATCATTTCAGCAGATGCTGAAAAAAATAAAAATCAACATTCCTTCATGACAAAACCCGAACAACATAAGTACAGGAGGAACATATCTCGGCCCAATAAAGGCCATATATGACAAACCCACAGCTAACATCGTAATCAGTGGGGAAAGGTTAAAAGCTCTTCCTCTAAGACCCAGAACAAGCGTGGCTACTTTTACACCACTTTTATTCATCATAGTACCGGAAGTCCTAGGTAGGGCAATTAGACAGGACAATGAAATAAAAGGCATCCAAATTGGAAAAAAGGAAGTCAAACCGTCTCTGTTTGCAGGTGACATGATCGTGTGCACATATATATACACACACACACACACACATATATATAATCGTAAAGATTCCACAAAATCACCCACTAGAAATAATTTAGTCACGTTGCAAATTACAATATCACCATATAAAAATGAGTAGCACACCGATGTACCAATAGTGAAATATCTAACAAAGAAATCAAGAAAGCTATTTCATTACCAAAAAAATTACATTTAGGGATAAACTTAACCAAAGACAAAAGATCCCACAATGAAAACTATAAAACATAGATGAAAGCTATTAAAGCAGACACAAGTAAATGGAAAGGTATCCCGTGCCCATGCACTAAAAGAATATTCATAAAATATCTGTTATCACCTAATGTGATCTACAGAATCAATGCAATCCGTGTTAAATTACAAAAGACATTCTTCATAGAAATAGAAAAAAAAATCCTAAAATTCACATGGAAATGCAAAATACCTCAGATAGACAAAAGAATCTGGAATAAAAAGAAAACCTGGAGGCATCACAGCTAACTTCAAAACATACTACAAATCTGTAGTAAGCATGGTACTATCAAAACAGCACAGTACTATCAAAAAAAGGGGTGAGGGAGAAACAGAGAAACGAAGGAATGACAGACAGACATAGACAAGTGAAAAAGAATAGAGAAATCAGAAATAAATTCACGCATTTATGGTCATTTTTAACAAAGGCATCAAGAGCACACATTTGGGAAGGACAATCTGTTCAATAAACTGTGCTAGGATAACCCAACACCCACATATACAAGAATACATCTAGGCTGTTATCTTACCATACACAAAAATCTACTCAAAATAAAGATTTAAATGTAGGACCTCAAACTATGAAACTACTAGAGAAGAAAACACAGGATAAATGCTTCATGAAATTGATTAAGACAAGGAATTTTCAAATAGACATCAAAAGCACAAGCAACAAAAGCAAAGATGTCATTATATTAAACTTATCAAAAGCACAAGCAACAAAAGCAAAGACGTAATTACGTAAAACTTAAAAGCTTCTGCAAAGCAGAGGAAGCAATCAGTAGAATGAAGAAACAACTCAGAGAACGGAAGAAACTATTTGCAAACTGCATCAGCCAAGGGGTTAATACACAAAATACATAAATAACTAAAACTACTCAAAAGCAAAAATACAAATAATCTGATTTTAAAAAATCTACCCCAAACCTTTGTCCCCCATCATTGTTTTCCCACCTTCTTTCCTCGACCGTCTTTGCCCCCTCCCCCTCACCACCCTTTTTCTTCCTCCATCTACCCCAAAACATTTTCCCCACCATTTTTTCCCCACTTCGCAAAGCCGCCTCTACTCTCCCGCTCACCACCCTTTTCCCCATCCATCTACCCAAACACTTTCCCCAGTTTTTTCCCACCGTCTTTTCCCCTTCTCCCTGGCCACCTTCTTTTTCCCCGTCCCACTGCCAACACCCTCTTTTGCTCCTTCATCTAAGCAAAAACATTTTCCCCCGCCTTTTCCCAAAGCATTCTCCCCAATCCTGCTGCTCACCACTGTCTTTCCCCTCTTCATCTACCAAAAACTTTTCCTCATCGGCTTTCCTCCGCTCCTCCTTGCCACCCTCCTTCCCTTCTCCATTGGCCCGAAAACATTTCCCCACAGTCTTTTCGCAAAGCCGTCTCCCCACTTCTGCTCACCTCCCTCTTTTCCCGCTCCATCGACTCCCCAGAATTTTCCCCACCGTCTTTCAGTCTTCCCCCCGTTCCCACTCGTCGTCTTCTTTGCCCTACCTGCTTGCCACTCTCTTTTCTGCCCTCCATCTACCCCAAATTACTTTCCCATTTTTTTCCAACCCTCTTTCCCCGCTCCCTCTTGCCACCCTCTGTCCTCCTCCTCGTCACCCTCTTTTCCCCCTCCATCCACCCAAACACTTTTTACCCACCGTCTTCTCTTTCTCCACCGTCTTTCTTTTCTGCCCACTATCATTTTGCAAAACCTTGTGTTCCTCCCGCTGGCTACCCTCTTTTTCCTTCCCCTGCTTGTTACCCTCTTTCCCTCCATCTATCCAAAAACTTTTCTCCCTACTGTCTTTTCACAAAACCGTCTCTCCCTACTGCTTGCCCCCATAAACCCTCTACCACCCTCTCTTTCCTCCTCCCACTTGCCACCCTCTTTTCCAATTCCAACTACCCATTAACTTTTTCCCCACCGTCTTTCTGCAAAACCTTCCCTCCCTCCTGCTCCCCATCCTGTTTTCCCCTCCATCTAACCAAAAACTTTTTTTCCCACCATCTTTTCCCCACCGTCTTTTTGCAACGCGTACTCCTGCTCGCTATCCTCTTTTCCCTTTGGCACTCATCACCCTCTTTACCTCCCTCCATCTATCCCAAAACTATTTTCCTGGTCTTACCGCTCCAGCCGCGCTGCCGTCTCCCGTCGCCGCCGCCGCCACCAACCTCAGCGAGGCGAGCTGCGGGACAGCGGCTCCAGCCTCCAGCATAGGCCTGTAATTACCCATTCCGCGTCCTCTAAGCCGAGCACAGAGCAGTTCTACGCGAAAATACGTGACCCAAGAAGGGCCTGACTTTCCTTCAGTATCATTCATGCACTGAGCTTATATACAGGAGGATTCCTGAACTGCATGTTCTGATTGGATGAGAGAAAACCTCCAGGCTTACTCGGATTGCACTTTATTATCATGCTCTGATTGGATGAGAACAAGCCTTAAGACAACCAATCACAGCATGAAAATAAAGTCCAATCAGCGTAGGCCTAGAGGTTTTCCTCTCATCCAATCAGAACATGTAGTCCAGGAACTGCATGTATATAAAGCACGCTGAGGACTGCCTCGGGTCAGTTCAGGCTCTTCAGTGTCGGCCTTCAGTTCCCGAGTTGGAGAACCAGCGAAACCGGCTGCCAGCTGTTTGTGCCTGGAGCCTCAGGCGCTGGTTTGCTGCGGTTGGTGAGGGCGACCCACCGGTAGGAGGGCGACTGGCAGCGGGAGGTTGTCCTGCCCGGCAGGAAGACGAGTAGACGGGAGAGGCATCGATGCATGCTGGAGGGTGGAGCCTGCGCCACCGCGGCTCGACTCGCTTGTGATTGGTGGTGACATCGGACACTGCAGCTAGGCCAGAGTGGTAGCAATGTCGTGGGGTAGGTGAGTTTTCTGGGGCTGCACTGGCCGCCTGTGGGGGCAGGGGTTGGGTGTCCTATTGGGGTCACTGCCTGAGGCTGCACTGCTTGTGGCAGGGGCTGGTTGGGGGCCACTCTCCGGGGTTGCATTGCTGGCAGAGGGGGGATTGGCTGGCTATCGGGGCTACACTGCCCGCAATCGTGGGGGGGGGGGAGGCAGGTTGTGCGCACTAACGTGTACTGGTGGTGGCGGGGGATGGGTTAAGGGTGCTATTTTTTGCTGCACTGCCCGGGGCAGTGGGTGGGTTGGGTGGTTATCTGGAGCTACAGTGCTGGTAGTGGGGGGTGGTTTAGGGGTGTTGTCGGGTGCTGCACTGTCCTTACTGTGCACTATCAGGAGCTTCACTGCCCATGGCGCGGTGCGGGGGGGCGATTTTGGGGCGCTATCTTGTGCAGCAATACCTGTGGCTGGGTCAGGTTGTGGGCACTATTGGGTGCTACACTGCGTGTGGAGGGGGTGGTTTGGGGGGGGTATTGAGGTTACACTGCCTGCAATTGGTATGGGGTGTGTTGGGTGTCCTATTCGGGGGCTACACTGCAGTCGGCAGGGGCCAGGTTAGGGGTGCTATCGGAGGCTAGTGGCATTGGTGGGATGCGGAGGTGGTAGCCACAGCAACAACTGTGGTCTCCTTCCATTCTGATGATTCTCTTCATTCTCAGACTCCAGACTCTAGAGGGTGATCTCCTGCTCGTGCAATCTTGAGCGTGGCAGGGCCCCCACACCCACCGTGGTTCTGCGGCCGGCACCCCCATGTTCTGTGGGACCCGTAGACCAACCTGGGACTACGGGTAGGGATCAGTGGGCATCACAGGGGATTGTGGGTGGAGGCATCAGGAACGGGAACCAGCACTTGCGTGGGGAGGGCTGGCTGGGTCTGAGTTTCTTCTATTCCTGCTGCCCTAGGAATGCAGCCCTGGTGGGCCCAGCAATGTTTGGACGCCTGCACCTGGCCGGTGGTGGTTTCAGCGAAGGCACTCACACCCATTCCAGGCCCAGTTTCTGGTCAGCTTTTGCCAGAAAGAGAGGCTGGGCTTTGGAGCGTGGGTGTGAGTGCCTTCGCTGAAACTGGTCCCTGCCACTCAGTGGCCAGCGTGACAAGGTGAGGCTCTAACGCTACCACTCCCTGCGTCCCTTTCTAGGCTTTTCTGGTTTTGTGTGCCCAGCTGCTTCAAGACAGACTGGAGGAGGAGGAGGAGTCAAGTGTGGTACACCTAGAACCTGCATATGGCGTGACTCTGCAGCTTGCCTCATGCAATTGGTGGTGACTGGAGACTGCAGCTTGACTGGAGACTGCAGCTCGACTGGAGTGGTAGGAGGGTGCCTGCGGGGGCAAGGTGGTAGGAACTTTGTAGGGTGGGCTGCTGCATTGAGGGGCGGGGTGCTGCATTGAGGGCAACAGCAGTTGTGTTGGCATCAGTGCTAGTGGTGGTAGTGGCAGCACGTCTCGGGGCTGGGAAGGGGGAGTAGGAGCGCTGCAGGGCCCAGCCCAACCTCGGGTGAGGAGGAATCTGCATGTGCTGTACTGTGGGCCTCTGGCAGTCGTGGAGGCACATCTAGGGAAAGGAGTTCTCTCTCCCCCTTCTCTTGTAATCACCTGTGGAGGGTGCCCTCCTCCTGCTGGTGATTGAGCCAGACGTGAGTGGCAGCATTGTCTCATTGTTAACAAAATTTAGGGAGTGACTGTGTGTGTGTGTGTGTGTGTGTGTGTGTGTGTGTGTGTGTTTTGAGACGGAGTCTTGCTCTGTTGCCCAGGCTGGAGTGCAGTGGCAGAGCTTGGCTCACCACAAGCTCCGCCTCCTGGGTGCATGCCATCCTCCTGCCTCAGCCTCCCGAGTAGTTGGGACTACAGGCGTCCACCACCACCATGCCCGGCTAATTTTGTTTTTGTATTTTTAGTAGGGATGGGGTTTCACAGTGTTAGCCAGGGTGGTCTTGATCTCCTGACCTCGTGATCTGTCCACCGTGGTCTCCTAAAGTGCTAGGATTACAGGCGTGAGCCACCGCGCCCGGCCCTTTTTTCCTTGTCTTTTGTTGTGATAGTCTTGAACTTTTTCAAATTTCGTGAATTGGGGAGGGGATAAAAGGTATCATAGGTCTTCTAATTGCTGCACCTGTTCTTTTTTCTTTTTTTTGGTCTGTATTTTTTTCTTTTCATCTTGTTCCTCTTCCTTTTCTCTTGCTGCTGTTTCTATTTCATGTTACTATTCTTGTTTCTCCTCTTTTTGTTTTCTTTATGTCAACCCAATGGCCTTAACAAACATTGTCATTGTGTTGTATTTTAAAATAACTGGTTCCTTACTGTGTTTTAGGGATGAGGAAAAAAATCAGTTGTACAATTAGTTACTTGAACAGCTATGCTTTCATGATCATGTTAAACCCCTTATGCCTAGTGTTCTGTTATTGGAATGCTAAGCATGAGGGAGTTACTTGCATCCTACTGCTGAAGGTCATTGGCAAGGTCTGATTTTTCACTCATGCAAAAATTCAACTGTATACACTGTATATACAGTTTGTAGTCTTTTATTCCTCCCCTCCTCCCACTCTTTCTGCCAAGTTCCCAAAGTCCGTTGTAGTATTCTAATGCCTTTGCATCCTCATAGCTTAGCTTCCACTTAAGGAGCGAGAGCATACAATGTTTGCTTTTCCATTCTTGACGTTATTTCATTTAGAATAATAGTCTCTGATCCCATCCAGGTTGCCGTGAATGCCATTATTTTTTTCCTTTTTATGGCTGAATAGTATTCCATGAGAGATATGTATATGTGTGTGTATAAGTATGTATATCACAATTTTTTAATCTACTCACTGATGGGCATTTGGGCTGGTTACATACTTTTGCTATTGTGAATTGTGCTGTTAGAAACATACGAGTGCAAGCATCTTTTCTTTTCTCCTTTGGGTAGATACCCAGTGATGGAATTGCTGAATTAAATGGTAGTTCTACTTTTAATTCTTTAAGAAATCTCCGGCCGGTTGCGGTGGCTCACGCCTGTAATCCCAGCACTTTGGGAGGCCGAGGCGGGTGGATCATGAGGTTAGGAGATCGAGACCATCCTGGCTAACACAGTGAAACCCCGTCTCTACTAAAAATGCAAAAAATTAGCCGGGCGTGGCGGCAGGCCCCTGCAGTCCCAGCTACTCGGGAGGCTGAGGCAGGAGAATGGCGAGAACCCTGGAGGCGGAGCTTGCAGTGAGCCGAGATCCCGCCACTGCACTCCAGCCTGACAGAGCGAGACTCCGTCTCAAAAAAAAACAAAAAAAAAGAAATCTCCACACTGTTTACCATGGTGGTTGTACTAGTTTACATTCCAACTAGCAATATGAAAGTATTCCCTTTTCACCAAATGCCCACCAGTATTTTTTATTTTTTGATGTTTTGATTATGGCCATTCTCATAGGAGTAAGGTGGCATGACATTGCGGGTTTTCTTTTTGTTTTTTTTTTGAGACGGAGTCCGCTCTGTTGCCAGGCTGGAATGCAGTGGTGCAACTTCTGCCTCCCGGGTTCAAGTGATTCTCCTGCCTCAGCCTCCCGAGTAGCTGGGACTAAGGTGCCCGCCACCATGCCTGGCTAATTTTTGTATTTTTAGTACAGACGGGGGTTTCACCATGTTGGCCAGCGTGGTCTCGATCTCTTGACCTCGTGATCCGCCTGCCTCAGTCTCCCAAAGTGCTGGGATTTCAGGCATGAGCCACCACTCCCGGCCTGACATTGTGGTTTTGATTTACATTTCCCTGATCATTAGTGATGATGACCATTTTTCCATGTTTGTTGGACATTTTTTATATTTCCTTTTCAGAATTTCTATTCAAGTCCTTAGTTCCTTACTTGAAGGAATTGGTTTTTTTCCTGCTAATTTGAGTACCTTGTAGATTCTGGATATTAGTCCTTTCTCAGATGTATAGATTGTGAAGATTTTCTCCCTTTCTGTGGGTTGTCTGTATACTTTGCTAATTGTTTCTTTTGCTGTGCCGAAACTTGTTGGTTTAATTCTTACCTATTTATCTTCATTTTGTTGTTGTTGCGCTTGCTTTTGGGTTCTTGGTCATGAAGTCTCTGCCTAAGCCAATGTGTAGAAGGGTTTTTCCAGTGTTATCTTCTAGAATTTTTATGGTTTCAGGTCTCAGATTTAAGTTGACTTTTGTATAAGGTTCGAGATGGGGACCCAGTTTCATTTCTTGGCATGTGGCTTGCCAATTATCCAAGCACCATCTGTTGAATAGGGTGTCCTTTTCCTACTTTTATGTTTTTGTTTGCTTTGTTCAAGACCAGTTGGCTGTATTTGGATTTCTGAGTTCTCTAGTCTGTTCAGTTGGTCTGTGTGCTTAGTTTTATACCAAGTACCATGCTGTTTTGCTGACTATGGCCTTGTAGTAGATTGAAGCCAGGTAATGCAATGCTTCCAGATTTGTTCATTCTGCTTAGTCTTGCTTTGGCTATGTGGTCTCTTTTTTGATTCCATATGAATTTTAGAATTATCAGGAGCCACTGGGTGCTGCGGCAGCTTCGGGATAACTTGAGGGCACATCCTGGGGAGGAAACACCTCCTGTCCATGGCGCTGACTGCTGAGGATAGCAGTTCGGTGTGGCTTCTCCATGGCCCAGCTTCTTTAGGGTGTTTTACTTTCATGGTGAGTACAGAAGCTTTTGTTTTCTGGAATGTTCTATGTATTTCTGCTAGATTCTCCTTTTCTTTTTTCTCTCTTGATACCTTAGCATTAATTTTACAGTAGTATTTACTCCCTGAGGGCTTTTGAGGTTGGAACGTGTAGGAGGCTTTAGGGCTGTTTTTGAGGGAGACTCCCCATGTAGATGGAGAGAGAGGAAGGCTCTGGCTGTGGGAGGAAGGGGGAGCCCGGCCCAGGTGGGCTGCTGGGGCCAGGCTGCAGTTTGGCTGCCTCGCTTTCAAGCCTCAGGTGGAAGGAAAGGATCCAATTTAAACTCCAGGGTTTGCTGATTTTTTAATTATTTTTATTTTTTTGGAGATACGGTCTTGCCTTGTCGCCCAGGCTGGAGTGCAGTGGTGGATGTCAGCTCACTGCAACCTCCATTTACTGGGCTCAAGGGATTCTCCAGCCTCAGCCTCTCCAGTATCTGGGCCTATGCCCCATGCCCAGCTATTTTTTTTTTTTTTTTTTTTTGGATATTTGGTGGTGACGGGGTTTCACCATGTTGCCTAGGCTTGTCTCAAACCTCTGAGCTCAAAGCAATCCTCCTGCCTTAACTTGCCCAAATGCTGGGATTACAGGCATATTAACTACTGCACCCAGTCTGCTGAATTTTAAAATCTGTGTCCCTGCCGTTGGGACATAGGGGTCACTTTTCTTCACTCCCTGCAGTGCCTGCCTGACTCTGTCCCTCTAGTCATGGCCACCTGACCGGGGAAAGGGACCTTGCATGTGGTTTAATGTCCTCTTTGCAGAAATGTCTGTTCAGGGTCTCTGCTCAGTTTTGGGTGAATCACTGTTTTTTTTGTTGCTACTTAGGACTGTTAATGTGTTGCATATTTTCTATAACAACCCCCATTAGCCAATATGTGATTCCTCAAAACATTCTCCCAGCCTTTCACTTTGGGCTCATTGCTTCCTTTTCCTTGCAAAAACTTCTCACTTTGATATAGCCATGCATGTTTTCTTATGGCCAGGCATGATGGCTCATGCCTGTAATCCAAGCACTTTGCAAGGCCGAGGTGGGATCACTGGAGCCAAAGAATTTGAGACCAGCCTAGGCAACGTGGCAAAATTTCATCTCAACGAAAAATACCAAAAAATTAGCCAGGGTGATGGTGTGTGCCTGTAATTCCTGCTATTCAGGAAGCAGAGGTGGGAGGATTACTTGTGCCAGGGAGGTCAAGGCTGCAGTGAGCCATGATCACGCCACCGCACTCCAGCCTAAGTGACAGAGTCCCTGTGGTTATCACTTCTATGATTCCCTCCAGTTTTCTAACAGTTTTTTTGAAACAATCTCGTACTCTTATCCAGGCTGGAGCACAGTGGCATATCAGGGATTGTGAGTCCTCCAACTTAGTTTCTGTTTCTCAGGATTCCTTAGACATTCCAGGCCATTTGTGGTTCTGTATGACCATTTGCATTGTGTATTCACATTTCTTAAATTTCTGTGCATAATAAGTATATAATTAGAGAGTATGCTGGGACTGTTGTTCCTCTGGGATATTTTGATTCATGTATATTTTTACTACTGATCAAATCAGGGTACTTGCCACATCTGTTCTCTCATACAGGCATCCTTCTTTTGTGAGAACATTGGAATTGCTCCATTCTAGCTTTTTTGAAAAACACAGTGTTTTGTTAACCACAATTACTGAGCTGTGGTATAGAGAACAAGAATGTATCTGTCCCAACTAACTGCAACTTTGTTTCCGTAACCAATCCTCCCATTCCCTCCTTTCTCTTTTCTCAGAAAACCGCTACTGTGCCTTCTACTTATCAAAGGCAAAGTTTTCTGGATTCCATATAACTGAGATGAATCTGTGCTTGTTTTTCTATGCCTGGCTTATTTTATTTAACATATTTTCCAGGTTCATCTATATGGCTCCAAGTGAACATTACGTTGTTATGGATGAAGAGTATTGCGTTCTGCAGGTAATACTGCAGTTTCTTCATCCCTTCATCTGTGGATGGAAAGGTAGGTTGATTCCATACCTTCTGTATTGTAAATAGTGTCATGAAACATGGGAAGGCAGGTAACTTCTTCAGGTACTGGTTTCCTTGGCTTTAGATGCATATGCAGTGTGAGGAATACCCCAACTTTTTCACAGTATATTCACTAATTCACATTAGCATCAATAGCGTATCAGAGTTTCCCTTTCTGTAAGTCTGCACTGGCTGCGACTTTCCAAAAATGCTATTGCTGTTTTTGGTGATACTCATTCTCAGTGGAGTTTGATGGTATCTGATATTGGAGTGTGATTCTGACTTACATGTTTGGAGTGATTAGTGATGTGGAGAATCTTTAGTTTCACCTGTGGATCAGTTTCATGTCCTTTGCAGAAGTGGTTGTGCAGGTCCTTTGCATATTTTTAGCTTGTGTATTAATCTTTTCCCCACTTGTTAGCTTTAGTGCTTGAATATGTTAAATAACAACGCCTTCCAAAATTACGATTTCCCACAATTTTAACCCAATCATTCTTTCCGCCAAGGTAAGATGCTTTCTCTTTGAGTTCATTGTTTTCTCCCCAGTGCAGAAGCTCTAAAGTGTTTGTCTCACAGGTTTATATTCGCTTTTGTCAGCAGGGATTTCTGTGTCCAATCAGAGAGGAAAAAAAGATCACAAAGTCATTGTATTGTCTATAGGTATTTTCCCCATAAGTGAGACCATGAGGTGTTTGGTTTTCTGTTCTTTCCTTAGTTTGCTTATCATAGTGACCTGCATGAATTTTTTTAAGCTATGTAGGATGTTGTGATGTCTATGTACAGCACTTTTAAAACATCTAATCAACTGTTAAGGAGGAACACAGATGGATGTTATTTTATATTTCCATGTGAATAGCACTTCCAAGAACATACCCATGCCTGTGTCATTTTGAAAGAAGGATTTATGATTAATTTTTTATGTGTAGATACCCAGTTACGCAATTGCTTATTTGGATGGTAGTTCTAAGTTCTTTGAGGAACCTCTAAACCATTTCTCATAGCGTGAGAACTAGTTTTTATTCCCACCAAGAGAGTGGCAGTGTTTGCTTTCCTCCGCTGCTTTGCTACCATGTAAATGTTTGGACTTAGGACAAGTGGCCATTCTGACCGATGGGAGATGGTATCTCCGTGTACGTGTGAGTTACATTTCTCTGATGGTCAGTGATGTCGAGGTGTTTGTTCATGTTCTCTACCCATTGCTTGAATGGTTTGTTTGTTTTTCGGCCTCTTGATTTTTTTTAAGGTCATGTTAGAGTCTGGCTATTAGATCTTCCTGAGAAGCATAGTTTGGGAACATTTTCTCCCATCCCGTAGGCTGTGTGTTTACTGTGCTGGTGATATATTTTGCTATCTGGCAGTGTTACAGTTTCTTAGGCCCAACTTGTCCTTTTGGTTTTTCTTGCTGTTGCTTTTTGTCTAAATGCTTTCCAAAGCCTGTATTAAGAAAGATATGTCCAAGGTTTCCTTGTAGGGACTTGCATAGTTTGAGATCTTCTACTGAAATCTTTCATTCACTTTGGGTTAGTTTTTGCATCTGATGAGAGTTAAGGCTCCAGTGTTACTCATCTGCATGTGGCTAGGCACCTAGCCCAGTGCCCTTCATTGCAGAGTGAGCCTTTTGTCTATCTGAGCTTTGGAGTTTCAGGGCATTTTGTGGTCCCACGGGAATTTTAGCATTGTTTCTGTATGTTGCTTTCAAGAAACAAGATAAGCCCTGTCCTCAAGATGTACAGCTAGAGGGCAGAGTGGGACATTAGGGGCCATGCATGCATCGTATAGGGATGAAATCAGGGTGTATTTAGCGTCATGTTTTGCCTTGTAGAGTTTTCATATATTTGAGTGAGGAGAGCGAGAACCCTCCTTTCTGGCTGTCTTGAAAACTACCCTTTAGTAAAGTTTTCCCTAATCATCCTGCTGAGGAATAGAACAGCAGGTTTCATTCCTCTTATGCAGTGTGTCACTTTGTACCTGTTTCCTATGCCCACCCATGCCCAGCCTTCTGTTCCAACCCTTGAAAGCAACATAAAGCACCTGGCAAACCCTATGGTGCTTTGTAGGTCTGTGTGAGATAAAGTTTCTTAGATTCTTCATGAGGGAGGTGACGCGAGGTTTGTCTTTCCCTGCCTAGGATGTTTCATTTACCATGATGTCTTCCAAGTTCCACCATGTTGGTGTGGATGACCTGATTGCAGTACCCGTGTTTGGGTGAAGAGGATCTGGTTGTGACTGGGTGCTGCAGTTTCTGAATCCCATCCTCTGTGGGTCGATTCCTTATCTTGGCTATTGTGACTGGTGCCACAGTCAGCGTGGGAAGGCAGATAACGTCTTCCTTGTACTGATTTTATGATTCCAATAGCAGCACAGCTCGGTGAAATGGTCGTTATATTTTTAGTTTTCTGAGGAACCTCCAAGTGCTCTGTAGTGTGGGTACTAATTTACCTGTTAACAGTTGTGGATAAGAGAGCTCTCTCTTCTCTGGAAATTGACAGCAGGATTTGTGGTTTGCCTTCTTTGGAGATACATGAAGGGTTTTGCAATACTCCTTGCACCGAGAGGGACACAGTATCAGAGTCTTTTTTCATTTTTGCCACGATTAATGATGTTAACTAGGTGTTCACAAGCAGACTTGTTTACAGTTTTATGTGTTCTTTGCAGAAAAACCTCTCTGTCCAGTTTTGGTTTGGTAATTAATTTCTGTTTTCTGGTGTTTTTTGCTAGTTAGTAATGTTACTTACACCTTTTCCAAGAAATGCCTCATTGGCAGTGTTTTTCTCCAAACCCTTCTTATCCTCCTTCGTATGTTTCTTTCTTTTTATTCATATTTTTCATTCTTTCTTGCCCAGAAGCCATGTGGTCTGATGCAGTTTCAGGTGCGTGCAGTGTTCTGGTTTTCCCTTACATTGGTGACTGATGAAGTTAAAGAAATTCACTAGCATGTCAATCTGTTGCCAGTGAGTTTTGGTTGTTGGTTGTTTGTATTCTTATTTGTCTTTATTTTTTTTTTTTTGTTTTCCTTTTTGCAAACCATGAGCACAGATCCAGGTTGACCCTGGTATCTGCACGCTATATGCTTTCTTCCTAGACAGTGACTTTTTCAAGTTCTGGGTGTAGGTCTTTCATTCATGTTGAATGAATTATTGTGAATTTTGCATAATAAGGGCCCTGTGTTGTTACTTGCTTAGGGATATCCAGTCTGTATTGGACAGACTCCCTTTCCAGGGTGACTTTTGTGGTTCTTTTCAAACATGTGCTTATTCTATGTTGTGAAAGGAAGATATCTTGGTCCCCCAAAATCCCTAAGGAAAACTCAGGCTGGAAACTGCTTAGGGCCAACTTGCCTCCCGTTCTATTCAAAGTCACTCCTCTGCTCACTGAGATAGACGCATATCTGATTGCCTCCTTTGGAGAAGCTAACCAAAAACTCTAAGTAATGTAATTATTTGTGTATCACTTATCCGTGACCTTGAAGCTCCCTCCCTGCTTCCAGTCTTACTGCCTTTGCTTCAAGTTGTTCAGCCTTTCCAGAACGAACCTATGTACTTCTTCACGTATATTGATTGATGTCTTGTGTCTCTCTAAAATGTATAAAATGAAACTGCCCTGGCCACGTTGGGCACATGTTGTCATGACTTTCTGATGCTTTGTCACAAGTGTGTCCTCAACCTTGGCAAAATAAACTTTCTAAAATTAACTGAGACCTATTTCAGATTTTCTGGGTTCACTTTTTGGGAACCATGGGGGGATTCTGAGTGGAGATTCCCCTGACCTTTGGCAAGTCTCCTGTCAGTGCTTTGGGACCAGCATGAGCTCACTTTATGACCCAAACCAATAGGACAATTTGCTGAGGTCTGAGAGCACCCCCTCCAGAGAATCTCTCATCTCCCAAAATTTGGTCAAGGTCTAAAGTTTATTTAGCTGTACAACTCCTTTTTCTTTTCTTCTTTTTTTTTGGAATTTTACTTGCGTCCATCAAGAAGACAAGTTTTCATACCTCCATGGTGCTGGAAGGCAGGTACCTCCTTTGTGGAGTTTGAGCTCACTTCTTCTAATAGGCAAATTTGTTTGTTTTTTTTTCTCCTGCTTCTAGGATGGTAGAGAGCAGTTTACAGCCTGAGACCCATTACTAAGTAAGAAACTGGTTTTGGATGCTGTCTTGCAAATTCCTTTTAAAGAATAAAGTTAACATTTAACAACCAGCCGGTGTTAATTTCTGCTTACCCTTAGAGTGCTCAGATACCATAATTTGTGTGACCATTGGCAGTTTAGCAGCATTTTGTCCTAGCTGAAATATGGTAATAAGTAAAAGAGTTTTGTTTAAAGGAGCACAATTGTGGAAAAGTCACCTTAATTAAAAGGGTAACATCCAGATGTGTGTGCATGTGTGTATTTGAAAGGCCTTCATGTTTTTGGATTTTTTGTTTTACTCTCCTAAGACCTTGTCTTTTTTTTGTTGTTGAGCAAACGTGTTTTTGTCTTCTCAGTTGACTGAATTCTGTTTTCACTTGATTTTTTTTTTTGACTGAAATAGTTATTGCAACAGAGGCCACTCGGGTTTTTAAGGAAGAATGTAGTTTAATTTCATGTTTAATTTGGCTCAGAAAAATGTTAGTGTCTCCCTCTAGCACCGCTAGACTTTTTCTTTCTGTACTTTATGAAGTAAATTTGGCTACTTGATTTTCACCTGAGTTGTTTCCTTTAATGTTCAAATTTCAGGCTATCAGTTGACAACTGCCTAGGGTTGTGAAACAAGTTATCAAGAATTTGAAAGTCTAAGACAGAAAAAAAGGGGGGTCTTTAAATCTATAAAATGTACTGTAACAGCCCAATGGGTTTACCTTGCCTGCTGCCTAGACAGAACCGATTTATCAAGAGGAATTGGCCGGGCGCGGTGGCTCAAGCCTGTAATCCCAGCACTTTGGGAGGCTGAGACGGGCGGATCACGAGGTCAGGAGATCGAGACCATCCTGGCTAACACGGTGAAACCCCGTCTCTACTAAAAAAAAAAATACAAAAAATTAGCCGGGCGAGATGGCGGGCGCCTGTAGTCCCAGCTCCTCGGGAGGCTGAGGCGAGAGAATGGCGTAAACCCGGGAGGCGGAGCTTGCAGTGAGCTGAGATCCGGCCACTGCACTCCAGCCTGGGCAACAGAGCGAGACTCCGTCTCAAAAAAAAAAAAAAAAAATAGAGGAATTGCAGTGGAGAAAGAGTAAATTCACGCAGAGCCGGCTGTGTGGCACACCAAAGCTTATTATGCAACTCGGTCTCCCCGAGCATTTGGGGATCAGAGTTTTTAAAGATAACTAGGTGGGTAGGGGCTTGGGACATGGGGAGTGCTGATGAGTCAGGTTGGAGATGGAATCATAGGGGGTTGAAGTTGGGTTTTCTTGCTGTCTTCCATTTATGGGTGTGATGGCACAACTGGTTGGGCCAGATTACCGGCCTGGGCAGGGTCTGCAACACATATCAAGCCCTGATCTTAGGTTTTACAATAGTGATGTGATGTTACCCGCAGGAGCAATTTGGGGAGGTTCAAACTTCTAGAGCCAGAGACTGCATGACCCCTCAACTGTAAATTCTAATCTTGAAGCTAGTATGTTAGTCCTGCAAAGGCAGACTGCTCCCCAGGCAAGAAGGGGTTCTTTTCAGGAAAGGGCTGTTACCAATTTGCTTTCAGAGTCAAACTGTGAACTAAATTCCTTCCCAAAGTTAGTTCAGCTTACACCAAGGAATGAACAAGGACAGCTTACGGGTTAGAAGCAAGATAGAGAGTTGGTTATCTCTCATTTCTTTCACTGTCATAATTTCCTTGGTTATAATTTTGTAAAGGTGGTTTCAGTACTTCCATCAATACGCCTAATAGATTTTTATATGTATTTGTGTGTTGTTCCACTACTAAAAATACATAAAAGAGCTCTAATTAATTGTCTTAAAGAAAAATAAGGCCGGGCGCGGTGGCTCAAGCCTGTAATCCCAGCACTTTGGGAGGCCGAGACGGGCGGATCACGAGGTCAGGAGATGGAGACCATCCTGGCTAACACAGTGAAACCCCGTCTCTACTAAAAATACAAAAAACTAGCCGGGCGAGATGGCGGGCGCCTGTAGTCCCAGCTACTTGGGAGGCTGAGGCAGGAGAATGGCGTGAACCCGGGAGGTGGAGCTTGCAGTGAGCTGAGATCCGGCCACTGCACTCCAGCCCGGGCGACAGAGCGAGACTCCGCCTCAAAAAAAAAAAAAAAAGAAAAAGAAAAGCGCTTAAGTTAGATACTAAAAAAGACTAGGCCAATGCTTTTTCAACTTTATGTAACTTTAGTAAAATCTTTAATAAATAAGCTAGCTTTAAAATTATTGGTAAAATAATATTAGAAATGTCTTAAGAATTGGCAGCATACATTTTTGTTTACATTTAGTAATCAACCAATTTCATACATATTCCTGCCAAATACTATAAGGTGTCAAAATTTGGCATTGGGGTTTCAAAACTATAAACCCAGCCCAAAACAGAATTATCTTTACTTGAGTAATTTTTAATAAGTAAGACATTGATACGGGTTTTTTTTTTTTTTTTTTGAGACAGAGTCTCGCTCTGTCGCCCAGGCTGGAGTGCGGTGGCGCTATCTCGGCTCACTGCAAGCTCCGCCTCCCTGGTTTATGCCGTTCTCCTGCCTCAGCCTCCTGAGTAACTGGGACTACAGACGCCCGCCACCTCGCCCGGCTATTTTTTTAATTTTAGTAGAGACAGGGTTTCACCATGTTAGCCAGGATAGTCTCGATCTCCTGACCTCGTGATCCGCCCATCTCGGCCTCCCAAAGTGCTGGAATTATAGGCTTGAGCCACTGTGCCCGGCCGATATGGGTTTAATAAAAATAGCTGCATGTTGAATTTAGTACGATTACTAGCACTTCTAATCCTGTGACTTTAGGCTGTCTAGTCCACAGACAATAAGGAAAGGACTGTTACTGCCTTTGTTTCAAAGCTAAATTAGAAACCAGGTTCCTCCCAGTGTTAGTTCAGCCTATGGCCAGGAATGGACAAGGACAGCTTGGAGATGATGAGCAAGATGGAGCCAGTTAGGTCAAATCTTTTTTTCACTGTCTCAGTTATAATTTTGCATTAGTGGTTTTATAACTTTAAATCATGACTATCACAGATTTCATAAATCTAGGTAAACAGGTAAATATAATGGGATAAATACTTGTAGACAAACTGGTCATGATTTAGAATAGAAAGTTAAATTAAATAATAGATATTTCATTATTTGGGTATGTTACAATAAACATATCTTGTAGGAAAACATTCTTGCCAAAAGAAGTGTGTCTTTTCTAAAAAGAAAAAAAAAAAGATGAACAAGTTTTGTCTAATTCAAACCTTACAGTTATATATAAAGCAAGGTAAAATGAACCAGGAAATAAAAAGTAGATTTAAAGAAAGTTGTAAAGAGGTTGTTTTTGAGGTAAAAAGAGCTTAAAGAGAGATACTATTGTATAAGAAAGACTCCTGTATAGTAAGTTTGGTCCTAAAATAAAATAACTGGTTGTTTAAAAGGAAGGGATGTTCAGAACACATCAGAAAGTCTGACCATGTCATGAACAGTAGTGTAAAGTCACAACAAGGATTTATGTATTTAAAAAACCCAAAAATGTTTATATAATAAAGTTGTCATATTAAGTTTTGCTTTGCTTAGGAAAAACTGAGATTTTTAAAAACCGAGGTTATTACATCTGTGTATCTTCTTGTATATGCTTTCAAAATCCTTGTTAACATTGAGTTACAGGCTTTTACCTCCTAGGTCTAAAAAGGGGACACTAAGTCCTGCTAAAAAATACTCACAGCAATTAAAGCTTCATTTTCAGGCCCCATAGAAGATGCCGATTTAAATAAACTGCTGCCTTCCTGAGACCCAGGGCAAGAAATGATGAAAGCTATTCAACTCCTCGAGACCCAGGGACTACAGTGAAAGAGGTGGGAGCGTAAGATTGTAAGGGCCAATTTTGAAAGGTAAGGTAAGTTCAGTTTCTCTGTACATTAATTACTAATGTCAAAGGCACACTGATGCAAAACCAGTACACGGACCCCTGTGTCAGATGAACAAGGTCTTCCTGAAGCATTAACCAGCTCCTTACTACAGGTTACAAAAGGCTTATGGAAGTTATATTTTATAATCAGGATTACATTTTATGGATTGTTTACAAAAATTTTAAAAACAAATGTAATTGGCTTTATGCTGTTTTTATTATGGCCTCTTCTTTAGAAAATTAAGTCTCCTGTCTCAAAGAATGAAGGTTTTCACTTTTTAAAAAATCCTTGAATTATCACTTTGGTTAAATAAATGACTTTTTTTTTTTTTTTTTTTTTTGAGACAGAGTCTCGCTCTGTTGCCCAGGCTGGAGTGCAATGGCCGGATCTCAGCTCACTGCAAGCTCCGCCTCCCGGGTTTACGCCATTCTCCTGCCTCAGCCTCCCGAGTAGCTGGGACTACAGGCGCCCGCCACCTCGCCCGGCTAGTTTTTTGTATTTTTTAGTAGAGACGGGGTTTCACCGGGTTAGCCAGGATGGTCTCGATCTCCTGACCTCATGATCCGCCCGTCTCGGCCTCCCAAAGTGCTGGGATTACAGGCTTGAGCCACCGCGCCCGGCCTAAATAAATGACTTTACAATGACCTGTAATTCTATTTTTTAATATCAAATGTTTTAAATATTTTATATTTGACAGACTTTCCAAAATCAAATTATATATTATGTCTTTTTCTATCCTAAATAATCCTTTAAGACATTAGGTTCTCTAAAGTCTAAAAATAGCGTAATTTGGCTTATGTGGTATAAAATTTATACAGGAAACATTGTCAAATATGAGATGGTGTTTGGCTTTCTTTCGGATCCATTTGTACAAATACGTTATTGGTATGTTTCCAAAATGATGGGAAACTCCTGTAATTCTGATACAACTTAGTGTACATTGTTTGTAATAATCATAATTATGTTAAAATTATTGTGTGCCTCAGAGGTAACAAATTCACTTGTCGGTTGTATCTTTTAACTATGGCTGCCTTAACTTTTTTTTCATCCACAGATAGTTGTCTTGTTTTAAACCCTGTTTATAAGGTGGGTTTATAATCAGCTATAGGACTCTAATAGGTGCACTTAAGTTCAGGTTTTCTGATAATTTTGGAAATTGTTACATTGGAATAAAGCAAAAAATTTCAAAACTCTCACAGAGAGTTGAAATGTTCATGACTATCAAACAGAACAGGAGTTAACTGAAATAACTGAGTCAATAAAAAACTGAAGTAATTTTTTTGACTTTTTGCTTAAAACATTGCTGATACTTTTAGTTTTTCAGAATTAAGAAACTTTTTAAGTTATTTACAGCTTTTAACAACAAATTATTGTATATTCCTGTGCACAAAATTTGGAGCATATTTGTTGCTCTCTACCTAATTTCTCCAGAATTTGGAGACTCTGAGTATTGTAAATTTATGGCAATATAGTTATTTGCATAAGTGCAATAAGAATCTGTTTTATTTTGCAGTAAGACACAGTTGGAGAATTTAGTTATTTTATCAAGGGTTTGACTGAAATGGTGTGCTTTCCTTTAAGGAATCAAACCTGACTTATGAAGCCAATAAAGCCCTTCGAAAAGCTGGCCTCATATTTCGTGTACACAGTCCCTGTATAGGGTTTTGACCTGTGGTAAATAAAGAATGTCACTTGCTGACAGGTGCAGAAGCCCCAGGTTTATCTTGGAACCTCAAGAGAAGAGGAAATCACTGAAATCATAGGTATTTGATGGCACAAATCCATGGTTGGGCTTGGCTTAAAAAAAGTGTTATCTAAGATTCCTCCTGTGGAACAAAGTTCTGTCAAAGCCAATTTAAAAGCCTAGGTAAAAAATAATTATTGTTGCACTGTATGCAAATAATTAGGCCAAGTATAATAAAGCAAATCAGTTCTAACATGATTTATCTTTAGTAAAAATGGAAAACTGGAGGGAAAAAATTATGTTTCAAAACTACAGTAGGCCTGTTTTTAGATTCTAGTCTTACCTAATTTTTTTTTCAACTTTTATTATTTTCTGCAGTTTGGACCGAATTCTAAGTTTTCTTGGCTACAAGTCTTTAAAATAGTGTTTTCAATTTTTTTTTCAATTAGTCCTAAACTAAGCTGTGCTTTCTTAAAACCCTGAGAACTGAAGCCAAACAACTTAAACTTGAGAAGAAAATAACAGCAACATGTTTACATACATAAGCCACTTTCATACCTGCCTACTGATGTATGGACTGCAGAGTAATGTGGCTTATGTTTATTTTTCCAGGATTGCTCTTTTGTTTGTTGTTGTTTTTTCTCCCTTCCTCCCTCCCGCCTATTTTAACTTCACAGGATGTGAGACTTCACAACCTGCTAAAAATGAGCTTTTGGGACCTTTCTAGGAATAAACCCTCCTGGCCATGAGAGATCAGATGAAACCCGAGACCAGAGACTCATTTTCTTGTAAAATGCTTTCTCTAAAAGATTTTTTAACAAGAAAAGGGGGAAAATGTGAAAGGAAAATATCTTGGGCCCCTAAAATCACAAAGGAAAACTCAGGCTGGAAACTGCTTAGGGCCAACCTGCCTCCTATTCTATTCAAAGTCACCTTTCTGCTCACTGAGATAGATGTGTATCTGATTGGCTACTTTGAAGAATCATCAGAAACTCAAAAGAATGTAATCATTTGTGTATCACTGATCTGTGACCTGGAAGCTCCCTCCCTGCTTCCAGTTTTCCTTGTTTGCTTCAAGTTGTCACACCTTTCTAGACCAAAGCAATGTACTTCTACATATATTGATTGATATCTCATGTCTCCCTAAAATGTGTAAAACCAAACTGTGCCCTGACCGCCTTGGGCACATGTTGTCATGACCCTGAGACTGGGTCACGAGTGTGTCCTCAATCTTGGCAAAATAAACTTTTTAAATTAACTAAGACCTTCTTTTGAGTTTGCTGCTGGGCATCCTCCTTGTGTTCATTGGCCTGTGTTTCTCTGTTAATGCCTATCACGAATTGCTTGGGTAACTAAAGCTTTGGGAAGTAATTTAAAATGGAAGAGTGTGACTCTACCCTAGACTTCGTATGTGTAGGAACTGCTTTGGGAATGCGTGGCACTTCATCGTCCCACGGGATTTTTAGTAGTGTGTTGTTCCTGTTTGGAAAACAAATATCACATGGTCTGTGTTTTTACGTAAAGGGTGCAAGGGACCTTTTTACATGAATCAATGAAACTGCAGGACCTAGCATCTCTGTTTCATGCTACAGTGAGGATTTCTTGATGGAGAGAGCATTCTGAATCCTCCAGCAATATTGAATATTATGCTTCAATATTGTTAAGCCTAGTCACCCTGCTGTGCCGTAGAACACCAGAGTACCTGCATGTCATCTGAGCATCCCTTTGTAGCCATTTCCAATTCTCCCCTCAGCCTCTGGTACCCACTGTTGACATTGTTGTTCTATGAGATTCACTTTGTTAGATTCCACGTGCATGAGATTATGCAGTACTTGTGTTTGTCTTCCTCTCCCTGGCTCATTTTTTTTAACTTAATGTCCTCCAGGTTTCTTCATCTTGCTGGTAGTGAACTGATGTCTGGAATTTTGATGGCTGAAGAGTATACCGTTGAGCATAAATCCTTCCATTCCTGCATTTTTTCAGCTGTGGAAAGACAAGTGGGTTGATTCTACACCTTGGTTATTGCCCAGAGTACTTCATGAAACACGGGAAGGGAGATCCCTCCTTAAGGTAGGTTTCCTTGGCTTTGCAGGGATAGCCAGTGTTGGGATGGCTGGAGGAACTGGTAGTTGTGGTGTTTCAGAAACCTCCAGCTGTCTCTCCCAGTGGGTATAAGAATTTGCACTCTCACCAGTAGTATGTAGTTCTCTGTCAGCAAATCTACACTGCCCTTATCTTCACAAAGTTGTATTGCTGTTCCTGGTCATACTCGTTCTCTGGGGAGTTTGACAGTATCTGAGTGTGGTTGGGATTTACAATTTGGGGGATGATTACTGATGTGGAGAAACTTTTCTCTTACCCGAGAGTCTGTTTCAGGTTTTTTCAGAAATGCCTATGCCAGTCCTCTGGGCATTTTTAGTGTATGTATTGGTTTTTATGTTTTTGTCCACTTAGGACCATTAGTTTCTCGAATATATAAGGTAAGAAGCCCTTCCAGATCCCAGTTTTCCATAATTTTCTTCCAGTCTGCAGGATGCCCTTTATTTGGGTTCACTATTTTCTCTCCTTTGTTGAAGCTGTGTGAAGCTCTGAAGTTGTCCCTAGTCTCACATGGTTACATTAGCTTTTGTTAGCAGTGATTTCTGTGTCCCTTTGAGAAGAAAGGCGAGATGGAGAAGCCATTGTATGGTCTATGGGTATTTGGTTCCTATGTCTTCCTTTTCTGTTTGTAGCTTAGGTTCACAGGTTCAGGTTTCCCCACAGTGGACACGCACCCTATGCGTTTTCCTTGGAGATTTTTGGTTTCAGAATTGCAGTTAGGTGTTCAGTGGATTTCGTGTCGCTTTTTGTGTCTTGCGTAGAGGAAGGGTTTATTTCAGTCCTTTGCACGTGACCCCCCCGTTTCCTCAACCTTTGCGCCTTTGGTGTGCTTTTGGGGGAAAACAAGAATCCCATGGGTTCAGTGTTTATAATTTTGGGTTGATTATTTGGCTCCTTCGTTGTGTCCATTCGGTTATCTTTCTGTGTTCATGCCGCTAATGGGTGGATTGGGCCACTCTAGGCTTTTTGTTTTGTTTTGTGTGTTTTCTTCCTTTTTTCTATTTCTATTTCCAAAGCTGGGTTTTCTAAAATGATAGCTACTTTTATTGTGATCAAGGGGTACACCTGCAGATTCACTTCGCTACATGGTTATGCAGTAGAATTTTGATACTTGGGGTCCTAACGTACCCGGCACCCAGATAGTGAACATAACACCAGTGGGGTCTGTCTTCCTCCAAGGCTCCCTGCCTCCCTTCTTTTTCTGTCTGGTAATACCCAGCATCTGTGGATTTCATCTTTATGTTGATGTGTATTGGGTGTTGAGCTTCCACTTACAAATGAGAACCTGCAGTGTTTCATCTTCTGTTCTTGCCTCAGTTGCTTAGCAGAGTGGCCTCCAGTTCCACCCATGTTCCTACTGAGGGCATGATTTTGTTTCTGTGTTTGATTTTCCTTAGTGGCTTTTTAGCATTCTGTGATGTATAGGTGCCACATTTTTAAAAATCAGATTTTCTGTTAATGTGCATCTAGGTCAGGTCTATGTCTTTATTCCTGTTAGTAACACTCCCGTGGACATGTGAGTGTCAGTGTCTTTTTGATAGATGCATGTATTTTTCCCTTGGGTAGATGCATGGGGTGGGATTGCTGGGTCAAAGCATAGCTCTGCTTTCTATCCTTTTTTTTTTCCAGAAATCTTCAGATTGGTTTCCATAGTTTGAGATCTAGTTTGCATTACCTCCAAGAGAATAGCTGTGTTTGATTTTCTCTGCTGCAACACCAGCGTGTTATGTTTTGACAGGACAAATGGCCACTCTGACCAGTGTGTGATGGCACTGGTACCTCATCTCTGATGATTAGTGATCTGTAGCATCCCCCAGGCCTGTTGGAATAGCAATCCCTTGGAAGTGTCTTCTTAGTTACTACCCGTATATATGTTGCTCGGGCCACTGCGTGGCCCCAGCACGGTTGGTTTGCACTGGGACTTGGGGATTGTTTGTCGTCGTTACCCAGGACAAATGTTACACTGCTGTTCCTACAGTGAGTAGTGGGAGTGGCGTATGGGGACATATATTTTGTTTTTTATTTTTTATGTGGCTGTGCAGCTAACAGGATTTAGAAGCAGTCTCAGCCCTGGGGAGACTTCAGGACCGCCTCAGTCAGTGCTGAAGGGAGGCAGGGATTTGGGAGCTACCTCCTCCATAGGACGGACACCAAGGGCCAGAGGTCAGCAGTCTCAGTGAGGTCACAAAGACGGGCACACCCAGCACCCTGGCCCGTGTGCCTCTCCTTCACGTTTGTCTCTGCTCAAAGCTGCTCTCCTGGGTCATCACGGGTGATCTTTAGGCACGTGCTTGCTTCTTGCAGAAGTGGTGTCTGGCTGTGGTCAGTGTGGGCCCTCAGGACTTCCATGTTTTTGGCTCACATCAATATTGGGCAGTGGTGTATGTTTGTTTTGGAGTGGTAGATCGGGTGGATTTTGGCTTTGCGAACTCATTTAATACCTGTTCTAGGCGCAGGGACCCTCTTGTAAGCCGCATGTTCTCCTAGGTTCTGGGACCCTATCATAAGCCGCGTGTTCTCCTAGGCGCTGGGACCCTCTTGTAAGCCGCATGTTCTCCTAGGCGCTGGGACCCTATCATAAGCTGTGTGTTCTCCTAGGCACTGGAACCCTATCGTAAACTGCATGTGAGGGATCTCGGAGGTGCTCCTTATGAGGATCCGATGCCTGACCTGAGGTGGAACAGTTGCAATTCAAAACTACCCCCCAGAAAAATTGTCTTCCATGAAACCCATCCCTGGTGCCAAAAAGGCTGGGGGACAGCTGGCCTAACAGGTGCTAAGATGTCAGTAGATTTTTGGACTCGGGCCTCAGTTGAAGAGGATTAGGTTTTGAAAGGTGAGGATTGAAGGCTTCTAAAGGGCAGGTTTGCATCTCCAGTGGGGCCTGGGCAGAACTGGGTAGAACTGACCCAGAAGCTGACAACTAGTCAGGCTGGCTCACTGCCTGTGTCCTGTTTGTGCAGCCTTGCTGTTTATTCAATTGTCTGGTGGTGGTGTGGATTCCATCCACAGCCTCAGAGTAGTGGAACCCATTACTTCAAGGCTGACCTTATTTAACTTTATCAAAAAGACATGAAAATCATTTAGTAGAAATCTTCCAGATACTTGTACCCTTTCTTTTCCCAGAGGCTTTTAAGTATTGCAACTTAAAAATCTTCAAAAATAACTTGAAAGGAAAACCTCTAAGTACACTTTTGATGAGCACCCTTGACAGCTTTAATATGTGAAGTAAATTCCCTTGACTTTTGTATTCCTAGAAACTCATTCTTGTTTGCAGAAGACTTTGTATTTTGTCAACAGTGGCCACTGTTCGGTGACCATCATACCTGCCGTGTCTCATTTAGAAAGTTGGATGTGGATGTATTAACTTTTCAGACACACAAACACTTGGGCTGTTTGTTTTTGGTTTTGATTTTTTGTTTCCCCCCTCCCAAGCTGAGTTCAAAAAAGGGAAACAAGCAGACAGAGTAAGTACCCGAAAGTGTCTAAGTGGCTGGCTGGGGGATCCTACTATGGTGTTGGATTGTGTTCTGCCAGACATCGCTCCTCGAAAAGCTGACCCTGAAAGGGCTGGCATTGCCCTCACCCTGGGACATTCGTCTGTCTCACCAGAAAATGAAGAATCTGCCAGAGCACTGTGAGTCAAATTCAGTCAGAACTCGATTAAATAAGAGGCTTTTGTCTCAAAGGCCAAAACATGAGGACACATTTTTAATTTTTAAGGAGCGCTTCGTCGTGAGTCAGTCCTGATGTGTACTGCATTAGGAAACCTCTGAACTTCCACGGTCAGGCCCAGAGCTCTGAGGGAAAGTGGTTGTGCCCTTCCCACTGTTTTTGTTTGAAAAAAAGTTCACTTAGGTAGAACTGGAAGCCTTTCCGCAGTGTTAATACTCCTGACCCGTTCTGGGTCTCGGTATATGTGTACTGTATAAATGTACATGTTTGTATGTGATGTACCCATACTACGTGTATTTCCACTGTGCATGTATTTACAATGTATAGGTATGTACACTTCATATGTGTCCTACACATGTGCATGCTATAGGCATGCATGTACATGTGTATATGTGTGTATGGGCACTATGGTTATGCACATTACTTGGGCACCTATCTGTTCTGCATGTGTACATACATGCATGTATTTAATGCCATATACATACCTGTGTACGTACACCATGTATGTGCACATTATTTCTGCAGATGTATATATACATATGTGCACACAAGCATGCGTGTACACTATGCACACTGAAGAAGCTTCTGGATATGTACACACTAATACATATACATGCTGCATATGTATGTACACTATTGCATATGTGTATGTGCTTTATATGTTAGTGTACTGATGTACATTGTATACATGTGCCTACGTGTACACTGCATATGTATGCATGCTGTAGTGTACCTACATACATTGGATAAGAATGTATGCTATATGCATGTGTATACATATAGCAAATAGCATACCTGTGTACATACTGATGTGCATGTGTATGCCATATGCATGTACATACAGGTTATACCTGTGTACACTGTATGCATACAGATGGGTGTACATGCTATGCATGTGCATACATGTTAGCGTACCTATGTACATTTGCTATATGGATGCGTGTATGCTCTATGCTTGTACACATAGTGAACTTGTTTGTACACTATATATTTGGATGTGTGTACACTCTACACATGTACACCACATGGATCTGGATGTGTGTGCACTCTGTACGCACGTAGTGCACTTATGTACACTATACATGTTCAGATGTGTGTACTTTCTATGCATGTACACGTGTTACAGTGTACCATATACGTACACTATGTGGATGTAAATGTGTGTGTGCTCTATGGCACCAGGAATAGGGGCCCCGCAGGGATCTGAGAACGCACCATCTTGCTGGCACCGGAGAGTGCAGGATGAAAACAGTTGTTTGTTGCAACCTAGTTGAAATTTGGCAGGTTACTATACCCTTTGCAACGATTTAGGAACAGTCACTTCATTGATGTGTGTGTTCCTGAAATCATAAACAGCTCTGTGAGGTGTGTCTCATCCCCAGACGAGAGAGGGAACCGAAACAACAATGACTCGGTCACTTAAGTGAGGTAGAGCTAACAGAGCAGCTGTCTAGCTTTCCGTATTATAACTTTGTCAGCAGCTCAATGAGAAATCGCCACTCATCAGGAAATGTGTCCACTTTCTACTGTTCTTTCTTCCTGGCGTATTAAGTGCCTCGTGTTATTCCTCACGATGTAGCAAAATCCCTCCTAGAGTTGTGAATAGAAACAGTTGATGACAATTGTAGTATCTTCTTTGTTAACACTGAAAATGATATGTAAGTTCATCTTCAGATACTGTTTGGAAGGATGAGAAAGAAGATGTTTAGGACAAAAGAATAGAGAGCTTTCAAGTCAACAGGGAAAATAAGGTCTTTGTGCAAAATATTTCCAAATATGAAATTTGAGAATACTAAATCTCACATCTAAGATCATAGGTAGTTTTTTGGGGGGGGGGTTAAAATTAGTACTTGGTTTTCCATGCCTTTGGGAATTTCAATCCTGATGGAGGATTGCAAGAATAGTCTGATTTTTCAGAACAGAAGGACAGTCTGTCTCAAAGGTAAATTTCAGGTTCTACCATAGAGAAATAGAAATTGCTGCCAACGATCTGTAAGGTTCTTCAGTTCTTTCCTCTTCTGTGGTTAAAAAACTATCTCTGGGTTTAGTCTCAGCCAAGTTCCTCTTATGAGGTTGCCTTACATTTCGCACAGCTGTTGAGAGTCTTCATCATTCATAGTTAACTTGTTAAAAGCAAAACCTTGTACTAGTTAGATCTGAGCACCTTGAAGGCAGGGCTTTGTTTTATATTTTTAATAAGCAGCAGGGTGATGGCAGGGCTGGGGCCTTTCATCCCATCATGCGTTCCTCTGAGCTTTCAGAGTTCTCACTGTGCTGAGTGTGGTGTTGACTGTTTAGGGTTTAAATAGGAATACTAGACTCTGCGACTTGGGACGCTCTTACCACCTTCATAGAGAGCTTGGTGACAGCTTAGCATGACAGCTTGCACACCTGTTGTGTATACTTTCCTACGGCCCCACAGAAAGGGTATTGATTTCAACGTGACTAATTTCTCGTGTTAGTTTTTCCTTGATTCCTAGTTATAGTCGTGATACTTTTTCTTCCTTTAAAATCTTGCTAATCGCTGGTGACTGAGTGATAAACTATACTTACATGTTTTCTAAATCTAGCGATTTAATTGGAGGTCATTATTCTTGTACCATGTGTCAGTGCTATGTCAGGATGGTTCAGTTTTACGTTGTCAAAGGATTAACTAGAGCAGGATGCAGCCTTACTGGAACTTGCTCATTTATGAAATATAGGCACTTTATTTTTTGTTATACTCGAGGTGTGCTCAAATGTAAACAGTTTGAGCCGTGTTAGAAGGACATACAAGATTGTAATGAAGAAATCAACAACTTGATGAAGCTAATGAACTTTATGTTTGAAGTATATGGAACATGGACCTTGGCGATCAGTTTTCATCTTGACCTTTTATATTTTTACTAGAATCTTGGTCTGTCACCCAGGCTGGAAGGGTGGAGCACAGTAGTACGATGTCCATTCACTGCAACCTCTACCTCCCAGGTTCAAGCGATTCTTATGCCTCAGCCTTCCTGGTAGGTGGGGTTACAGGGTGTGTGCCACCATGTCCGGATAATTCATTTTTAGTAGAGATGGGGTTTTGCCATGTTGGCCAAGCTGGTCTCCAGCTGCTGACCTCAAGTCATCCACCCACCTCAGCTTCCCAAAGTGCTGGGATTACAGGTCTGAGCCACCATCGCTGGCCTGATCTTCTGTTCTAATATTGGTTATTCAGTCTCAATGATAGTGCCTGGTTGTATTAAATTGGGGTAGAAAGCACAATTGAAATGAATTTGGTTGTGTATGTACGTGCTGACTTAGCGTTCATGGCTGCACTGTGAGGTGGGCATTGTTCCTGAAGGAAGGCCGGATGGGCAAGTCGGGGCTTAGATACGGGACTTGTGGGCAGTCACTGCTGTCCCATGGCTGAGATCAGGCCTGTCTGATGCCTGTACCCCAAACTCTTCTTAACACACGAACGAGCAATTGTCAAGAGTCGGTGTTTGAGTGTGATGTGGCCTGTGGTGTTTGCCTCACAGCCTTGCTTTGGCTCGGGGTAACAGGGCAACAGCTCCCTCCCTCGTGTGGCTGCCTGGGAGTCCCAGGAGAACCCACTGATACCGTTTATAAATGCCGGACTTGGAACGTTCTCCTTGTTACCAGCACATCTGGAATCGGACAGTGTAGTTAGATTCTCGGCCAGCAAACCTGTACAGGAGTGTGTGAACTCTGCGTTTGCTTCTCCCGGACAAAGGTGAATTCCTGGTCACTACTGGATGGCAACAGGTGTGGCCTCAGGAACAGCACGGAGACGGGCACCCGGGTGCAGGAAGGGCATCTGCAAGAGGGGTTGGGTAATGTGACAGACGCACGTGCGAGTTCAGCTGTTACCGTGGGGGGTGTGGGGTAGGTAAGACCAGATTTTCTCATTGTTGCCCCTTTCTGAAAAGGACCCTGAATTGACTTCTCTGTGGCTCCTCGTGCCTCCTTGTCAGGTTGGAGGAGACAGCGCCCCTGGCTCAGGCCCTGCTTGCGGCGAAACAGAAGCTGCTCTGTGCTTGCCCTGCCCTCCCTGTGACGTCCTCTGTGCTGTTCTCCTCCGGGAACAGTTCTGCCGAGCAAGCTTGGCCTCTGCTCCCTTCTGCTCTTGAATTACATGTCTGGAAGGCTTATGTTCTTTCCTGGTTTTTGATGATGCTGAGCTGTGTTTTTGCAAGGATGACACGTGCCTATAACAGGGAGAAGCCCCTTTGCAACTTTAACATCTTGACGTTCTCAAGCAGAGCTTGCTGTCGAAGTTGACAGACTCCTGTGTTTTTGTTTTGGCAGAAACTGAATTTCAGTCCTAGGACAGCTTCAGCACACTTGATCCTAGCTCTTCTCTCTCACTGCTCCCCTCGTGTGTGGCAGAAATCGTATGCCCTGAAGTTGACCAGTCCCTTCATTTGAAAATAAGTTAATGTATGCGATCCTCATGAGAATTTTACTTTTTATAAAAGCAGTCGCAAAGACTGGGTTTTGTGAAACCAGTGTTTTATGTGTATATTACTTGCACTCACAATAAGCTTTGTCTTCTAAATATTCCATGTTTCAGATTAGCACTGGAATCATGCCTGGAGTAGTTTTGCTTTTCTGGTTTTATTTTTGGCTAAGGTAAAGTTGAGAACATTGTGATATTAAGTGTAGTGAGCCCTTTTAGTTTCTTCTATGTCTGTTTTCCTTTAAGCCAAAACCAGCAGACTGATACCAGTTTGTGAGCACCTGGCATCTCCCAGGCCTTTCCTGGGTCTTCCCTCCACTGTCTCACGGACAGAGCAGTCACTCGTGGAAGGTGAACCTGAGAATCTGTGCGTGGAATTAAGTAAATGTCATAGCTCTCTTCTGTGACGAACTGAATCACATTAAGCCCAGTAAATTGTAAAAGCAGGTTTTGCACATACAAAGCATTGAACACCAGGACAGGTGACCAGGCTGCGACGCTTCTGGTCCTGCACAAGACCTCCGGTATCACAGCACATTTAACAGATTGGCAGCATTGAGTGTTTGAAAACGTTGTGTATGTACCATGTCCGTGATTTTTGAGGGCCTGGAAAAACACCTCTGTGGTTATAGCAATCTTTATCAATGGGAGCTTAAGGTTAGTACTGGGGCAGACTGTGTTTTAAAGAATCAAGGTCTCTCGAGTATGTTTCGGTTTTCCCATGAAGAAGAAAGATGTTAGCTGTTCTTTCCTGGACTGTGGCTATCAGAGTGCCCCACCACGGTCACTCACACGTTTACTTCATTTCCGTTTAACCGGGCTGGGCTTGGGCCAGAGTACTTTGGTAGTCAAATGTCATATGAGGCTGAGGAACTGTGTTCTGCTTCATCGTTGGCATATGGAAACACTGTTTTCCAAAGCATACTCTCCTGTCTCATTTGTTGATATAAAATAATGGGATGATTATTTTAACTGTGCAGTTTCCTATGCTTGGTTATACAATTGTGGAAAGATAACGGTTTTATTTTGCTAAAATCTGTGCTAGGAATTGTGCAAAATCTTTGTGAAATGCCCAGTTTACTAGCTTAAGTTATAGATCTTTGTATAGAAAAGAAAAAGCCTATTGCTACAAGGAGCATTGTCTTGATCGATCCAAAAAGCTTTAGACTTATTGGCCGTGTAGTCAGTCAAATGCATCAGAATGTGGCAAAAATTGAGAAAAGCATTGAAGTTTTAAAATCTGCTATGCAGTTTTCTTCAACTCCCTTGCAAGGTACTTAATTTGAATAAAAGACAGAATAAAGTGTTCCCATTGAGGAAAGTGGCAGGAGGACTGTTAAGAATGTGTTCTGAATCTGAGCAGTCCTGCCACACTCGTCTGTGATGTGGTGGTGTCCATGGTATCACTTTTACAGAACTTTAAGAATGCTGCTTCTGTGAATAAAATACATTTATTCTTAGCATTTCAGTTTTGAGTTTTGAGAAGTGTAAAACGTGTTAATGCTTTCTTTCCCTTACAAGAAAAAATTTGTTTTTTCTTTCCCTTACAAAAAGAATTTGCTTTTTTTTTTTTTTTTTTAATGCCTACGAGACTCTGAAGCACGTTAATCACTTGAAAAGGAAAAAAGGGGCCTGGCGTGATGGCTCACGCTTAGTAATCCCAGCCCTTTGGGAGGCCAAGGCGGGCGGATTGCTTGAGCCTGGGAGATTGAGACCCAGGGAACCAGCCTGGGCAACCTGGTGAAATCCCATCTCTACTGAAAACACACTAATTAGCTGGTCGTGATGAGTGCACACCTGTAGTCCCGGCTACTCCAGAGGCTGAAGAGAATCTCTTGAGCCTGGGAGGCAGACCTTGCAGTGAGTGGATATCACGCCCTTACTGTCAAGCCTTGTTGACAGAGTTTGGACCATGCCTGAAAAACAGCAACGATAATACCGTATGGGTGAACTGCCCGGCTGCTCTGTGTAGAGTAGAATAAATCCAATGACATTTTTGTCTTTTATTAGCATTGAAATTTTCTTAATCATCCCTTTGTTTTCATTACATTGTAGTAATATATTGCTGCTTACAGTTTGGAACAAGTAGGCTTCTCTGGATTAGGTTCTTACTGGATTGCTAAAACTTAGAATGATTTTTCCCCTCCTTGGATGTGACTTATAGAACTTTGCCTTTTGAGGTGATGTGCTGCATTTGATAGCGGACACAGGAACGCCCAAAGAATTCACTTACGGGGCTAAAATGTATGTGCTTTGTAGTGTTTCCCTCCTAGAATGAAAACAGTACCTTTCATTTGTGGGTCGCTGATCCTATTTGCTGAAAACATTTTAAATTTTATTTTAATTTTTTGAGACAGACTCTTGCTCTGTCACCCAGACTGGAGTGCAGTGGCACAATTTCGGCTCACTGCAAACTCTGCCTCCCAGCTTCACGCCATTCTCCTGCCTCAGCCTCCTGAGTAGCTGAAACTACAGGTGTCCGCTACCACGCCTGGCTAAATTTTTGTATTTTCGGTAGAGACGGGGGTTTCACCATGTTAGTCAGGATGGTCTCGATCGCCTGACCTTGTGATCCGCCTGCCTCGTCCTCCCAAAGTGCTGGGATTACAAGCGTGAGCCGCCGTACCCGGCCGAAAACATGTTTGTTTACTGCCTCAGTCCTCAGTTGGGTAGTCTGTTCTTTGTAGGACATTCAGGGAGCGGGGACATCTTGAGTCTTGAAAGGCGCGCTCTGCGAAATGGAATCTTCCGACTGCTTATTTAGGGAATCTTGCCGGCTGTCATTTACTGGAGAGCGCAGTTTCCTGGCTGCCCTGGTCTTTGAGGGGAGGGAGACTGAGGGGTCATTTTCCCACCTGGATCAACGTGTTTATTAAACCTGGCTTGTGGATCATTTGGATCTTTTATGAAGCAAAAGCCACATCTGTGACTTTCAGATGAGTGGAAGTCATGTTAAAATATATATATATATTTGGCTACTATGGAGAAGTTTTGTCCTTGGGACCTGTGAATACAGTCACGGGAGAGCAGAATGTTCACGGTGTGGGTGCCTACAGTGTACATGCAGAGTCACATTCTTCACAAGTATTACGTTAAAAAGTGACAAATAAGAGAAAAATATTTTCCTCACGACAACCTCGGTAAGAAGCTGGCACTACTCTTGTTTTTGGAGGGGTGTGAAGGGAATATTGAGAAAGTGTCATCAACATTAGACTCGCCCACTCTGCAAATCCTGTGTCGGCTGGAGTGAGGACCCCGTGACGGAAAGATGCACCCCTCTGCCCAGAAGGAGTTGAATCTTTGTGGCACTCAGGATGCACGGTTCTTCTCTATATAAAGGCCAGAGTGTGGAACGCTGTGGAGGCTGAGAGGAGAGATTGGTTAGCAAGTAGGAGTGAGACGTTTGAGGCTAGTTACCACCTGTTGTCTGTGCAGCAAGCTTTGCTATCTGCACACGTGTGATCCTTAGAACACTGGCGTGTGAAGCCGTGAGGCTGTCGAGGGCCCCAGCTCTTAGCAGGCTGAGGAGTTCCCTGTTACCACAAGGATAATCATAATTGAAGGCTGTCACTCAATCCCAAGTCCCGGAAGGGGCTCCTTTCAGAGAGGAAAACACCCTTGGAGCCTCGGGCAGAATTCAGTGATTTTTCTTATAATGTTGCTTAGATTTCAGCACCTGAGCTGAAAGCTGGTCTCCCATGCGGTGAGCAGAAGCCCATTCTTGCTTCAGCCCAGAAGATGCTGCCCTCATACTGGAATTTACTTCAAACAAACTTGAAAGCTCTGGCACCGCTGCTCATTTCCACACTGTTGCAGGCCATCTAAAATTCGGAGCAGGCCTTGGCATTTTGATTTTGTTACTCCTGTTGAACGGCTCTGAGATGGCTCATCACGAGTTAGATATTTGCAGAAATGATCAAGCAGAGCTGCAGTCATCTTGCAGATCAAGTGAAGTGTTTTCTGAAAGCCTGTTACAGGCTTAAATTTCTGATCCCGTTCCATCCACTGACCTTGTATGATTGGTTTCTTTTTGCACCCATTTGGGTCTGTGAAGCGTCTCCCCACCGTGGTAGAACTTTAGCTCTGATTTCATGCATGAGTCGGTATCCTCACTCCTCATCTGCGAGGAGAAAGCGCTGCAGGTCCTGCGTGGTTTCCATCCCCTCCCTGCACGCGGATGGATTGGGAGGTATTTGTGGTGTGTGAACTTGCTACCCCCAGAGACTCCTTGTTTACTCCCCTGGACCGTACTCCTCCCTACTCCCCTGGACCACACACCTCCCCCCTAGTTCACTCCCTGGACCACACTCCTCCCTCCTGGTTCACTCCCTGGGCCAAACTCCACCCTCCTCCCTCCTGGTTTACTCCCTGTGTCCCCACTCCTCCCTCCTTGTTCACTCCCCTGGGCCCCCACGCCTCCCTCCTGGTTCACTGCTCTGGGCCCCCATGCCTCCCTCCTTGTTCACTCCCTTGGGCCCCCACACCTCCCTCATAGTTCACTCCGCAGGGCCCCCACTCCTCCCTACTCCCCTGGCCGCATTCCTCCCTCCTGGTTCACTCCCCTGGATCCCCACTCCTCCCTCTTGGGGGCGTGGTAATTTCTGCTGTGCTTGTACAGGCGCGATAAGGCTGAGTGGCAGCTCCAGGGCTATGGTTGCTCACGCAGCTGTGGCGTTAGTGCAGAAAACTGCGGGGATGCAGCTGCCCTTGCTGTGATACTTCGAGTGTCATAGTCGGTGTGGGAAGCTGGGTGGGACGTGGATGTCCCAGGAAGGGACAGGAGCCTCCCCTCAGCCTCTGTCAAACACTTCTCAGCCAGGCGTGGTGGCTCATGCCTATAATCCCAGCGCTTTGAAAGGCCGGGGCGGGCGGATCACCTGAGGTCAGGAGTTGGAGACCAGAAATGACTCACACTCGTTTGCCTTGCTTTTTAATTGATGAATGGTGTAGCCCAGTAGTCTGAAGTTGTTAAGCAACCATTCTTACTGAAAGACTAATCTTTAAAAGTCTCTTCCTCTGGACACGTCTTTGGCTGCTGCAATCAGATGCAATGTAATCAGCACTGGTTAATGGCTTTCCTTGCTTGGCTAACAAATGCTCCTCGGAAACTTGGGTTTCTTGTTATTTTCATTTATAATTATGTTTTAAGCCTTCTAATTTTTCTAGCTTTCCTGCGAGTTGGGAATAATTGTGATGGGTGCTTAGTTTGGGATGTTGACGTACACTCTATGCCCAAGCTACTATGCCATTGTGTGAACACTGATTTGTCACTTTCTCATGAAGACTGATCTCACCTAGTTTGGTAAATTCTATTAATTTGAAGGAAGGGGGTGGAATGCAACTGCTGTTAGGAGGCTTTTTTAAGGATTGGGGAAATGTTGCCATGATTACCATTACAGAAGGAACATAAAATACGTGCTGCCTTCAGTCATGATGAATATGTAAGTCTGCATCTGTGACTGCAGAAAACGGCAGCCCCAAGTGTGGATGCACCAAGCCCACCTGCAGGGCACTATGGAGCAGCCTGCATTAGCCGAAGTTGGCCCACAAGCCCTGAGGGATGGTGTCTGAGTTATGATAAGGCTCTGACTTGGGATTAAACAGGCCTGCAAGTACTGTGATATTCTAAACAAAGACACGAGACTGTCCAGGGAGCCCAGTGGGCACCTGTAGGCAGTGTAGGTGAGAAAAGGCTCCAAGGAAGGTTCCTGCAGCTCAGCTAGGCGGATTCTGTAAGGCAGTAGACACGTCAATGTTCACATAGGAGTGTTGAGCTATATTCATTCCTTTTAAGCAGCCAGGCTTGTGTGTGTTTTTAGGGGCACTCACATGGCGCCCCTTCCACCCTCACTGCTGGTTGTGCCTGTTTGATGTTCCGGATTTCTGTGTTGCGTGTGTCCACTCTCCAAATGTATCTCTGTCTGTAGAATATTTTAGAGTAGACCATTTATTGTTTAAACGCTTGTTTTTAATGAGGAAGAAATCTTTAAAACGGGCCATACAGACCCTGCTATAAATGTTTAACAATGGAATGTGTAATGTTTAACACGTAGTGTTTAAAGTAGAAGACAGTTTAATTTAGAAATCCTGTTGGAATGCCAGTTTAAATTACGACCATCCGTACGCATATGGAAAAGAATGAGAGTGAATGTGCAGAATTGGAATTTTCTCTATTTTGTAGAGATTTTGTAATATATTAGGTACAAGCCTCACTTCATGATGTAAATGCATGAAGCCGAAATGACAAAACTTGACAAAAACACGCCTTTGAATAGTGAGCCTTTATCCTCCTTGAAATAGTGATTCATTCACTAAAATGTCCACCTGCAACTTTGTCAAACATTTGTTTGACAAAGTTTTGTTGCATTAGTTCTCAAGTGAGCTCAGTTTTCCAGACAGGGAGATTATTACTGCTTAAAGTTTTTCCTGATGATGTTTGTGAACAGGGAAAATCCTTTGACGTGGATCCTCTGTGTGTGTTAAACATCAGACGCGGCCTGCCCAACCCTCTGCCTGTAACTGGGAACCTTGACTGTCGGGATCATTGTAGAGAACGTTGAGGAAAGCAAAACAAAAAGCCTCTGGAGTAGCAAAAGATGTAGCTGATTTCATGCAGTAAAACTTACACATTTTTCTTTAAAATGCATTCTTTGGAACCTCAGTTTGCTGATTATTTTAGAATCACTGTAGTCTGCTGACAGCAGTCGTGAGAACAGCTGCATAGCCCGGCTGGTGCAGGAGGGTCTCAGAGCGGAGCCACACTGCTGACACCGAAGGAGGGCCTGGAGCCATCATGCTCGCGACTCGTGCAGATGGCCTTGGCTGACCTCCAGAAGAGAAAACGTCAGTATCCAAGGAGGAAAAAAGTGTATTAATTTCATGAGTGTTTGCCTTCGCAATGGCTAAAACCCTCAGTTTGTGGCACCTGCTCTCTCTGGAATGAGGAGTCTTCCCTTTCTGGCAGACAAGCTCTAGATGGGAACAGGAGCTGTGATTGCTGGATTGAAGAGGTTTCCTTCTTGGGGAGGTGGCCTTCGAGCCTGACTCGAAGGAAGCTGTGACTGGTGGGAAAGGGCCTTGGAGACAGTGTATTTACCAGGAGGGTCAGTGACTGAGAACCATCCTTTTCCGAGTGTTGCCATTCTGGTTCTAGAGTAAACTTGGGGAGAAACAAAAGCCAAAAACCTTGAGGAATCTTCTGCGATGTTGATGACATTTGATAGATTTGTTGCTGAGACTCTGAAATGAGAAGCCCGGGAGGTGCAGGTCTATCAGGCCATGGGACGTGGGAGAGCTGCTGCTTCAGGGGTTGGAGTCCCCGTGCCAGAGGCTCAGTCCTGCGGAGACTTTTGCACAGTGGGCAACTGCTGCCTCCGGTTGATTGTGAGTCCCCCAGATGAATACCCATGAAAGGTACTGTGTCAGCAAAGAGTCAAACTCTGTGAAACATTTGGAGATTTATTCTGAGCCAAATGAGTTACCATGGCCCTTGATACTGCCCTCAGGAGATCCTAAGAACATATTCCCGAGGTGATCAGAGCCCAGCCTGGTTTCATAGCTTTTAGGGAGAGATGAGACAATCGATCAAATAAATGTAAGATGTACATTGGTTTGGTCTGGAAAGGTGGGAGAACTGGAAGCAGGGGTGTCCAGGTTATAGGTAGATTCAAAAATTTCCTGATTGATAGTTGGTTGAGAGAGTTGTCAGATAAGGGGTTGTGGAGACCAAGGCTTTGTCATGTGGAGGGAATCCTCTAGGTAGCTTCGGAGAGAATAGATTATAAATGTTTCCCATCAGACTAAGAGTCTTAAGTTCTGTATAATTCCAGAAGGGAGGTGGGGTGATGAGACAAGTCCGACCCCCCAGCGATCATGGCCTGGACTACTTTTTCAGATTAGCTTTGGAATGCCCTCGTCAAAAGCAGGGGCTGTTCAGATGGCCAAAGGGACTTTGAATTCTAATGGTTTTACAACCAGAAAGTGATTGTATTTTTTTCTGTGGATGACAGCCAGTGTGGTAATTAATATTTTATTAGCAGATTAATTTGGAAGTCAATGTGTTTTCAAGTATGTTAATTATTAAGTTATCAACAAACAGAGAAGGGCTTACTTTGAAACCAGCCTGAGACTCAAGAGGCTCATCAAAGAAAACGATGGACTTGGGAGAACTGATTCACGTGTTTACTGCACAAGTTTCAGGCATTATGAGAAGTCTGTGCTGATACATTGTTACTTGAGAACTTAAA